>NC_143037.1:67820000-67827500 GCF_057628025.1 Oncorhynchus mykiss | reverse complement strand
TCTCTGCTCTCCTCCTCGCCCCCTCTCCTCTACTCTCCCCTCCCTCTGTATCTCTCTGCTCTCCTCCTCGCCCCCTCTCCTCTACTCTACTCTCCCCTCCCTCTGTATCTCTCTGCTCTCCTCCTCGCCCCCTCTCCTCTACTCTCCTCTCCCCTCCCTCTGTATCTCTCTGCTCTCCTCCTCGCCCCCTCTCCTCTACTCTCCCCTCCCTCTGTATCTCTCTGTCTTCTGTATTCGTCTCCCATTTCCAGATGATACGGGTGTGTGTGCATGTTTACCCTGTCATTCTGCCGCTGGTGAAAGTGAGATAAGGAGAGCAGCGGGCTACACACAGGCTTTAAAGGGTTCACAGCAAGAGCACTTCCCCTCTGGGCGACACAAACACACACACTCCTAGTCTGATCTACTGTGATAGAAGGACATGCAGGTTAGACACTAATCTGTCTTTGATGTCTGCTGAATACTGTTTATCTAAGAACAAGAATAGCCTCACATCGCACATCTAACATCTACAGTAACATCTAACATCTCACATTTACACTAACATCTACATCTAACATCTACAGTAACATCTAACATCTACAGTAACATCTAACATCTACAGTAACACCCTACATCTACAGTAACATCTAACATTTAACATCTACAGTAACATCTAACATTTAACATCTACAGTAACATCTAACATCTACAGTAACATCTACAGTAACATCTAACAACTAACATCTACAGTAACGTCTAACATCTACAGTAACATCTAACATCTACAGTAACATCTAACATCTACAGTAAGATCTCACATCTACAGTAACATCTAACATCTACAGTAACATCTAACATTTAACATCTACAGTAACATCTAACATCTACTGTAACATCTAACATCTACAGTAACATCTAACATCTACAGTAACATCTAACATCTACAGTAAGATCTCACATCTACAGTAACGTCTAACATCTCACATCTACAGTAACATCTAACATATACTGTAAAATCGAACATCTACAGTAACACCTAATGTAACGTCTAACATCTCACATCTACAGTAACATCTAACATATACTGTAACATCTAACATCTAACATCTACAGTAACATCTACAGTAACGTCTAACATCTACAGTAAGATCTCACATCTACAGTAACATCTACAGTAACATCTAACATCTCACATTTACAGTAACATCTAGAGTAACATCTCACATCTACAGTAACATCTACAGTAACATCTAACATCTCACATTTACAGTAACATCTAGAGTAACATCTAACATCTCACATTTACAGTAACATCTAACATATACTGTAACATCTCACATCTACAGTAACATCTACAGGAACATCTAACATCTCACATTTACAGTAACATCTAGAGTAACATCTCACATCTCTTTCTCTTCTTTCTGTCTCTGTCTTTCTGTCTCTCTTTTTCTTTCTGTCTCTGTCTTTGTCTCTCTCTCTCTCTGTGTCTCCTTTGTCTCTCTCTCTCTCTCTGTCTCCTTTGTCTCTCTGTCTCTCTCTGTCTCCTTTGTCTCTCTCTCTCTCTCTCTCTCTCTGTGTCTTTATCTGCTGTTTTACACTGATTCCCACTGTATCTCCATTCATGCCAGAGGCGTTTGTGTTTTACAGTTGAAATGTGTGTTTTACGGCTGCTGTGTTGCGTACAGTATGGAAGAGAGCAGGCCCAGGGAGACAGAGCGCCGGCCCAGGGAGACAGAGAGCAGGCCCAGGGAAACAGAGAGCAGGCCCAGGGAAAACAGAGAGCAGGCCCAGGGAAACAGAGTGCAGGCCCAGGGAAACAGAGAGCAGGCCCAGGGAAACAGAGAGCAGGCCCAGGGAGACAGAGTGCCGGCCCAGGGAAACAGAGAGCAGGCCCAGGGAAACAGAGAGCAGGCCCAGGGAAAACAGAGAGCAGGCCCAGGGAGACAGAGAGCAGGCCCAGGGAAACAGAGAGCAGGCCCAGGGAAACAGAAAGCAGGCCCAGGGAAACAGAGAGCAGGCCCAGGGAAACAGAGAGCAGGCCCAGGGAGACAGAGAGCAGGCCCAGGGAAACAGAGAGCAGGCCCAGGGAAACAGAGAGCAGGCCCAGGGAGACAGAGAGCAGGCCCAGGGAAACAGAGAGCAGGCCCAGGGAGACAGAGTGCAGGCCCAGGGAAACAGAGAGCAGGCCCAGGGAAACAGAGAGCAGGCCCAGGGAAAACAGAGAGCAGGCCCAGGGAAAACAGAGAGCAGGCCCAGGGAAACAGAGAGCAGGCCCAGGGAAACAGAGAGCAGGCCCAGGGAAACAGAGAGCAGGCCCAGGGAAACAGAGAGCACGCCCAGGGAAACAGAGAGCAGGCCCAGGGAAACAGAGAGCAGGCCCAGGGAAACAGAGAGCAGGCCCAGGGAGACAGAGTGCAGGCCCAGGGAAACAGAGAGCAGGCCCAGGGAAACAGAGAGCAGAACTCTGGTGATGCTCACAGCCTTTCATGTGGTTTCCATCCGTTCTGCTTTAGTCTGATTAACATTCCACCGAGGTTCTTAAACATAATTACATGACAAGTTGTGCTTTTCTAAAACAATGCAGCTGGCTAATGTTAGGCAATCTCCTCCTTGCTATTCTGGTGAAACACACACATCCACACGTGCACACACACACACATTAACACACACAAACCCACGCACACACATGCACGAAGGCTCACACACACACATTAACACACACACACCCACGCACACACATGCACGAAGGCTCACACACACACACCACCTCAGTAAACTACAATACCGGTGAAGCTGATATGAACTCTAATGTTAAAATCCAAGCAGTCACAGTAGTGGTAGTCCTGGCAATGCTCAGAGACAGAAGACAGACCTTGTGAAGTCACAATAATGTGAAAACAAATCTGTTACTCTGCAGCATAGTGAGGAGGATTGGACAGGGCATAATGTAGAGGGTATACTGCAGAGCAGTGTGTGGTTAGGATTTATCTTAGAAGTGTAGTGTGGTGGGTGTATGTAGTGTGTCAAAGTTATAACAGTGAGTACATCATGTTTCAAATAGTCTGGACTCTGATACCACATAAACCATGAGGTTATTATTGACAATCTAAAATATAAAATGCTGCTGAACATTCCATATTCTGACAATTCCATATTCTGAACATTCCATATTCTGACAATTCCATATTCTGAACATTCCATATTCTGACAATTCCATATTCTGAACATTCCATATTCTGACAATTCCATATTCTGAACATTCCATATTCTGACAATTCCATATTCTGAACATTCCATATTCTGACAATTCCATATTCTGAACATTCCATATTCTGACAATTCCATATTCTGAACATTCCATATTCTGACAATTCCATATTCTGAACATTCCATATTCTGACAATTCCATATTCTGAACATTCCATATTCTGACAATTCCATATTCTGAACATTCCATATTCTTACAATTACATATTCTGAAAATTCCATATTCTGCATGACAGATTCATGTAACATTGTTACTGTCCCCTGTTGAACAAGTCTCACATCTCCCTTCACATCACCCCCTGCTACTGTCCCCTGCTGAGCAAGTCTCACATCTCCCTTCACATCGCCCCCTGCTACTGTCCCCTGCTGAGCAAGTCTCACATCTCCCTTCACATCGCCCCCTGCTACTGTACCCTGCTGAGCAAGTCTCACATCTCCCATCACATCACCCCCCTGCTACCGTCCCCTGTTGAACAAGTCTCACATCTCCCTTCACATCACCCCCTGCTACTGTCCCCTGCTGAGCAAGTCTCACATCTCCCTTCACATCACCCCCCTGCTACTGTACCCTGCTGAGCAAGTCTCACATCTCCCTTCACATCACCCCCTGCTACTGTCCCCTGCTGAGCAAGTCTCACATCTCCCTTCACATCACCCCCTTGCTACTGTCCCCTGCTGATTCAGAAAAAGCAGTAGTACTACTGACTAAACAGATGACACATATCAGGAGATGTTGCAACACGTTATGAAACATACTAGGGAAGGTTCTGACTTGTTTATGATGTTGTTAATAAAGGTTCATAGAGGCGTTATGGTGGTGAGTACTAAACCAGCGTTCAGCATCCATTCCAGTGTACCAGGGGAACAACATACTGTATAATAGTAGTATAAACAAAGCACATGGTTGTCTGGTTGAAACAGCACTGAAAACCACAACAGGGTGAGTCTGGTCTGAACACAACTCCAGTATCCTCATCGTTCCCCAACGTGAGAGCATATTCACCTCCAGAGGATCATCAAACACAGAAGCCCAATAACGAGACACATGCACTCACTAACAAACAGACCGTCAGGCCTAATAAAGGAATCCTTTCATACAGTTGACGTCAGAAGTTCACGTACACCTTAGCCAAATACATTTAAACTCAGTTCTTCAATTCCTGACATTTAATCCTAGTAAAAATTCCATGTCTTAGGTCAGTTAGGATTACCACTTTATTTTAAGAATGTGAAATGTCAGAATAATAGTGGAGAGAATCATTTATTTCAGCTTTTATTTCTTTCATCACATTCCCTGTGAGTCAGAATGTTACATACAATCATTTAGTATTTGGTAGCATTGCCTTTAAAATGTTTAACTTGGGTCAAACGTTTCAGGTAGCCTTCCACAAGCATCCCACAAAAAGTTGGGTGAATTTTGGCCCATTCCTCCTGACAGAGCTGGTGTAACTGAGTCAGGTTTGTAGGCCTCCTTGCTCACACACGCTTGTTCAGTTCTGCCCACAAATATTCTATAGGATTGAGGTCAGGGCTTTGTGATGGCCACTCCAATACCTTGACTTTGTTGTCCTTAAGTCATTTTGCCACAACTTTGGAAGTATGCTTGGGGTCTATCTTGAGATGTTGCTTCAATATATCCACATAATTTTCATCCCTCATCATGCCATCTATTTTGTGAAGTGCACCCCCACAACATGATGCTGCCACCCCCGTGCTTCACGGTTGGGATGGTGTTCTTCGGCTTGCAAGCGTCCACCTTTTTCCCTCCAATCATAACGATGGTCATTATGGCCGAACAGTTCTATTTTGGTTTCATCAGACCAGAGGACAGTTCTCCAAAAAAGTGCGATCTTTGGCCCCATGTGCAGTTGCAAACCGTAGTCTGGCTTTTTTTATGGCAGTTTTGGAGCAGTAGCTTCTTCCTTGCTGAGCGGCCATTCAAGTTATATAGGACTTGATTTACTGTGGATATAGATACTTTTGTACCTGTATCCTCCAGAATCTTCACAGGGTCCATTGCTGATGTTCTGGGATTGATTTGCACTTTTCACACCAAAGTACGCTCATCTCTAGGAGACAGAGCGTGACTCCTTCCTGAGTGGTATGACGGCTGCTTGGTCCCATGGTGTTTATACTTGCATTCTATTGTTTGTACAAATGAATATGGTGCCTTCAGGTGTTTGGAAATTGCTCCCAAGGATGAACCAGACTTGTGGAGGTCTACATTTTTTTCTGAGGTCTTGGCTGATTTCTTTTGATTTCCCATGATGTCAAGCAAAGAGGCACTGAGTTTGAAGTTAGGCCTTGAAATACATCCACAATTACACCTCCAATTGACTCAAATGACCTACTGGAATTGTGATACAGTGAATTATAAGTGAAATAATCTGTAAACAATTGATGGAAAAATAACTTGTGTTATGCACAAAGTAGATGTCCTAACTGACTTGCCAAAACTATAGTTTGTTAACAATAAATTTGTGGAGTGATTGAAAAACAAGTTTTAATGACTCAGTGTATGTAAACTTCCGAAATCAACTATATATATTTTGTGAAAGGCGTTACAGTGTTATGCCAGCGAGAAAAATGATATTAATTTGACTGACTGGGCCTAGGGAGGTAGAGTATTAGTCTACTATAATAGTGGTCTATTATAGTAGAGGTAACTGAAGGGAGGGGATGTAGTGGTCTGTTATAGTAGAGGTAACTGAAGGGAGGGGATGTAGTGGTCTATTATAGTAGAGGTAACTGCAGGGAGGGGATGTAGTGGTCTATTATAGTAGAGGTAACTGAAGGGAGGGGATGTGGTTGTCTGTTATAGTAGAGGTAACTGAAGGGAGGGGATGTAGTGGTCTGTTATAGTAGAGGTAACTGAAGGGAGGGGATGTAGTGGTCTGTTATAGTAGAGGTAACCAGAATTAGGGGATGTAGTGGTCTGTTATAGTAGAGGTAACCAGAATTAGGGGGTGTAGTGGTCTGTTATAGTAGAGTTAACTTGAGGGAGGGGATGTAGTGGTCTGTTATAGTAGAGGTAACTGGAGGCGGGGGGGGGGGGGTGTAGTGGTCTGTTATAGTAGAGGTAACTGAAGGGAGGGGATGTACTGGTCTGTTATAGTAGAGGTAACTGGAGGGAGGGGATGTAGTGGTCTGTTATAGTAGAGGTAACTAAAGGGAGGGGATTTAGTGGTCTGTTATAGTAGAAGTAACTGAAGGGAGGGGATGTAGTGGTCTGTTATAGTAGAGGTAACTGAATGGAGGGGATGTAGTGGTCTGTTATAGTAGAGGTAACTGAAGGGAGGGGATGTAGTGGTCTGTTATAGTAGAGGTAACTAAAGGGAGGGGATGTAGTGGTCTGTTATAGTAGAGGTAAATGAAGGGAGGGGATGTGGTTGTCTGTTATAGTAGAGGTAACTGAAGGGAGGGGGTGTAGTGGTCTGTTATAGTAGAGGTAACTGGAGGGAGGGGATGTGGTTGTCTGTTATAGTAGAGGTAACTAAAGGGAGGGGATGTAGTGGTATGTTATAGTAGAGTTAACTGGAGGGGGGGGGGGGTGTAGTGGTCTGTTATAGTAGAGGTAACTGGGGGGAGGGGATGTCGTGGTCTGTTATAGTAGAGGTAACTGAAGGGAGACAGAGAGAGATAGAGAGACCACAGCTGTGGCCCCATCAGACCACAGCAAAATCACAGTCTACTTAAACAGAGCAATACTCAATCATGAGGCATCAAAGCCAAAGGAACTGAGTAACATTAAGAAATGCTATAGATGGAAGGAATGCAGTTTGGAAACCTCCCAAACAATTAGGCAACAACAAATTCAATCCCTTTTAGACAATTACCTGGGTAAAACGTTCCACTGTAATAGTGAAGGTGTAAACTTGGCAGTAGAAAATCTTAACAGTATATTTGACCTCTCAGCTTCCCTATCAAATCTAAAAATCTCAAATAGAAAACCGAAGAAAATTAACAATAATGACAAATGGTTTGATGAAGAATGCAAAAATCTAAGAAAGAAATTGAGAAACCTGTCCAACCAAAAACATAGAGACCCGGAAAACCTGAGTCTACGCCTTCACTATGGTGAATCACTAAAACAATACAGAAATACACTACGGAAAAAGAAGGAACAGCATGTCAGAAATCAGCTCAATGCAATTGAAGAATCCATAGACTCTAACCACTTCTGGGAAAATTGGAAAACACTAAACAAACAACAACACAAAGAATTATCTATCCAAAATGGAGATGAAT
>NC_143037.1:67807500-67815000 GCF_057628025.1 Oncorhynchus mykiss | reverse complement strand
GAGGGGAGAGTGTGAGAAATGAGAGCCAGGTGGAGTGTGAATCCAGTAGCCCCTCTGGTCTGGCACTGGCAAGATGGCCCCTCTCTCTTCATGACTAATTGATTCTGTCTAACAACCTGACAGAGGACTTCTTCACAGCAAACATTCATTGTCAAAGAGTGAGAGAGAGAGCGAGAGAGAGAGGGAGAACTTTAGATGGAGTTGAGAGAAAGCCAAAGTGATGAGGGTCAAGAGATGGATGTTAGGTTTAACTTGCTGAAGAACAAAGATTACAGACGTTTATCATTATGGTATGATGTTGTCTAAATGAAGAGGTGATACAGTGGTTAAACACATAACACATTTTAATTAGGGAATTTTCCCCATCTGTAACATGATCTGAAAGTCCATAGAACAGTTAACAAAACCTTGGTCCAATTAGATAACAATAAAATAATAATAATGTGATTCATTTCGCCCACAAATCCTCACCGACTGTCAATCAACATCGGCACACTTATCAACAGGACATTATTGTTATCTTAAAAAAATAAATAATAATTAGCTCCACCAAAACCTCTTGTAGATTTGTGCGTGTGTGGGAAGAACTAACTTAGTATGTGTGTGTGTGCACATGTACGTCTGTGTGTGTGCACATGTACGTCTGTGTGTGTGCAAGTCTTTGTGTCTCTACCCTGTCTCACAAGGTACAGATGAGAGTTGGCACACTCATTTAAAACAAGACATAATTCAACATCTCATTGCTTTAGCCTGCTCTCCTCCAATATAATCAATCTCCCAGCTTTGCACTGCCATAAAACAGAGTGCATTTCAACCCTCGACATGATGAAAATCTGACAAATTAGGGCGCAGCGTGTGGAGCAATAAAAAATGAGTATTTATTGCTGTGTTAATTAGGTGGACCATTCCAAAGTCTCCAATTCAAACAATTACGTCCACTTAATCATATTAGAATACAAAATATTTCAAGCGTTAATTTAATTGTTTAACGAGGAGCATATGCAATGGAAAGTTGAATCCAAACAAAATCCTTCCCCAAGTCTTGTTTTGGAGACTTTTGCTCAAGAACAGACAGTGTGCATGACTTTGTGTGCTGTGTGTGCTGTGTGTGCAGTGTGTGTGTGTGTGTGTGTGTGTGTATGTGTGTGTGTGTGTGTGTGTGTGTGTGTGTGTGTGTGTGTGTGTGTGTGTGTGTGTGTGTGTGTGTGTGTGTGTGTGTGTGTGTGTGTGTGTGTGTGTGTGTGTGTGTGTGTGTGTGTGTGTGTGTGTCTGTCTGTCTGTCTGTCTGTGTGGGTCGCCATTAAGGTAGCCTGGCCATAGTCTGTCTAAGTCTGTCTGTGGTGCTCACTGACCTGCTCAGTGCTCTGTGTAACTCCTGTACCCAGGGGCCACTCCTCTCATGCCATTTGGCTCTCCCGCTCTCTTTAGAGCTGACGCAGGGCTGGCCTGCGGCCCAGGACCATGACAGACTGGCGGGGAGCCCGGAACTCCAGCCCCTGGCTTGGGGCCTACAGGCCCGGGGCTGGGGACTGACAGGGCCAGGGTATGAGGGGCTGATGAATGGGTTCTGGCAAGCTGCTGGTGATTTCTGCCTGGCGGGTATGAGCAGGGAGGCCCTGTGTGTGTGTGTGTGTGTGTGTGTGTGTGTGTGTGTGTGTGTGTGTGTGTGTGTGTGTGTGTGTGTGTGTGTGTGTGTGTGTGTGTGTGTGTGTGTGTGTGTGTGTGTGTGTGTGTGTGTGTGTGTGTGTGTGTGTGTGTTTTTGCGTGAGTGCGTGCGTGCGTGCGTGTGTCAGCAAGGGCTGTCAGAACCCCCTTAACCCCTGCCATAGAGACGGAGAGGGAACCCAGGGGGGGTTATGGTTGGCCAGATTGACCGGTTGTAGAGAGGCTGAGGGAGTGGACCTGCCTCACACCTTCTCACACCCAGACATTCGCCTCACTGGGGTTAGCATGAACACGCACACACACACACACACCCACATACTCTATCTTTCTTTTGGCTCAGTCAATCAGATCCACTTTAGCCGACATCCCCATAGCGGTTGTTTTGGCGGTGTTGGAGGTGGAACTGCGTTAGAGCTGTCAAATCCACAAATGGCTCCCGGCATTATACCCAAAGCGGACATTGCCATTGGCTGCACGGAGTCGCAGCCTGGTGAGACAGGTAACAGTCTGGGGAGACAGGTAACAGTCTGGGGAGACAGGTAACAGTCTGGGGAGACAGGTAACAGTCTGGTGAGACAGGTAACAGTCTGGGGAGACAGGTAACAGTCTGGTGAGACAGGTAACAGTCTGGGGAGACAGGTAACAGTCTGGTGAGACAGGTAACAGTCTGGGGAGACAGGTAACAGTCTGGTGAGACAGGTAACAGTCTGGGGAGACAGGTAACAGTCTGGTGAGACAGGTAACAGTCTGGGGAGACAGGTAACAGTCTGGTGAGACAGGTAACAGTCTGGGGAGACAGGTAACAGTCTGGTGAGACAGGTAACAGTCTGGGGAGACAGGTAACAGTCTGGGGAGACAGGTAACAGTCTGGGTAGCCAGGTAACAGTCTGGGGAGACAGGTAACAGTCTGGGGAGACAGGTAACAGTCTGGGGAGACAGGTAACAGTCTGGGGAGCCAGGTAACAGTCTGGTGAGACAGGTAACAGTCTGGGGAGACAGGTAACAGTCTGGTGAGACAGGTAACAGTCTGGGGAGACAAGTAACAGTCTGGGGAGCCAGGTAACAGTTTGGTGAGACAGGTAACAGTCTGGGGAGACAGGTAACAGTCTGGTGAGACAGGTAACAGTCTGGGGAGCCAAGTAACAGTCTGGTGAGACAGGTAACAGTTCAAGCTCCGACACCACCAAAACATAATCTACGGCAGAGAGGGACCCACTGGTTTCCCTCGAGGTTACAGAGAGCTGGTAGTACTATCCACCAAATTACCAGATGTGAAACAGGGAAGAAACTCAAGAGGTATGCTAATTTGGTATAAGGCAGACTTAACCCACACTATTAAATTAGTCAAAACAGGAACATTTTACATCTGGGGCTAGGGAAAAATGTCCTCATCTGTGCTCCATATATTCCCCCAATAGAATCCCCATACTTTAATGATGACAGATTCTCCATTCTAGAGGGGGAGATCAACAATTTCCAGGCTCTGGGACATACTAGGGACATACTAGTCTGTGGCCACCTAAATGCCGGAACTGGACAAGAACCAGACACCATTAGCAAGAAGGGGGACAACCACCTACCTGGAGGTGACAGCATTCCCTCCCCCGTGTGCACCCCTAGACACAACTACTAACCAACATAAACGGGTCACAACTCCTGAAGCTCTGTTGGACGCTGGGTATGTACAGTTGAAGTCAGAAGTTTATATACACTTTAGCCAAATACATTTAAACTCAGTTTTTCACAATTCCTCACATTTAATCCTAGTAAAAATTCCCTGTTTTAGGTCAGTTAGGCTCACCACTTTACTGTATGAATGTGAAATGTCATAATAATAGAGAGAGAATGATTTATTTCAGCCATAATTTCTTTCATCACATTCCCAGTGGGTCAGAAGTTTACCTTCATTCAATTAGTATTTGGTAACATTGCCTTTAAATTGTTTATCTTGGGTCAAATGTTTCAGGTAGCCTTCCACAAGTTTCTCATAATAAGTTGGGTGAATTTTGGACCATTCCCCCTAACAGAGCTGGTGTAACTGAGTCAGGTTTGTAGACCTCCTTGCTCTCACACGCTTTTTCAGTTCTGCCCACAAATTTTCTATGGGATTGAGGTCAGGGCTTTGTGATGGCCACTCCAATACCTTGACATTGTTGTCCTTAAGCCACAACTTTGGAAGTATGCTTGGGGTCATTGTCCATTTGAAAGACCCATTTGTGACCAAGCTTTAACTTCCTGACTGATGTCTTGAGATGTTGCTTCAATATATCCACAACATTTTCATCCCTCATGAAGCCATCAATTTTATCAAGTGCACCAGTCCCTTCTGCAGTGAAGCACCCCCACAACATGATGCTGCCACCCCCGTGCTTCTTGGTGGGATGATGTTCTTCGGCTTGCAAGCCCCCCTGTCACAACTTCTGCCAAAGTCGGTCCCTCTTCTTGTTCGGGAGGCATTCGGAGGTCGACGTCACCGGCCTTCTAGCCATCACCCATCCACTTTTAATTTCCATTTGTTTTTTCTTTGTTTTACACACCTGGTTTCAATTCCCCAATTACATGTTCATTATTTAACCTTCTGTTTTCCCCATGGTTTTTGTCCGTGATTGTTTTATTGTAATTTCGGTCTGATGTTTGTGGGCTTGGTATTACTTTATATACTTGGAAATTTTGAGTAAAGTACCTTGTGTTACTCATCTCTGCTGTCCTGTGCCTGACTCCTCTGCACCAGCTACACCCAGATCCTTACACTCCCCCTTTTTCCTCCTAACATAACAATGGTCATTATGGCCAAACAGTTCTATTTTTGTTTCTTCAGACCAGAGGACATTTCTCAGAAAAGTATGATCTTTGTCCCCATTTGCAAAACGTATTCTCAATTTTTTTTGTGCTTGTTTTGGAGCAGTGGCTATTTCCTTGCTGAGCGGCATTTCAGGTTACGTCGATGTAGGACTCGTTTAGCTGTGGATATAGATACTTTTGTACCTGTTTCCTCCAGCATCTTCACAAGGTCCTTTGCTGTTGTTCTGGGATTGATTTGCATTTTTCGCACCAAAGTACGTTAATCTCCAGGAGACAGAATACGTCTCCTTCCTGAGCAGTATGACGGCTCCGTGGTCCCATGGTGTTTATACTTGCGTACTATTGTTTGTCCAGATGAATGCGGTACCGTCAGGCATTCGGAAATTACTCCCAAGGATGAACCAGACTTGTGGAGGTCTACAAAAAAAAGTCTGAGGTCTTGGCTGATTTATTTGGATTTTCCCATGATGTCAAGCAAACAGGCACTGAGTTTGAAGGTAGGCCTTGAAATACATCCACAGGTATGCCTCCAATTGACTCAAATTATGTCAATTAATCTATCTATTTCTCTTGAGAGCCAGGTCTGCTTATGGCGACCTTTCTCAATAGCAAGGCTATGCTCTTTCCATTGTGTCATGTAATTATCTTTTTGTTTTCTCATGATTTGGTTGGGTCTAATTGTATTGCTGTCCTGGGGCTCTGTTCACAAACACAAACACACCCAACAGAGCCCCAGGACCAGCTTGCTCAGGGGACAGGGTTCATCTCTCTGTAGGTTTGGGAATCGCTTCCTTTTAGGTGGTTGTAGAATTGAACGGCTATTTTTTGGAATTTGATAATTAGCGGGTATCGGCCTAATTCTGCTCTGCTTGCATTATTTGGTTTTCCACGTTGTACACTGAGGATATTTTTGCAGAATTCTGCATGCAGAGTCTCAATTTGATGTTTGTCCCATTTTGTGAATTCTTGGTTGGTGAGCGGACCCCAGACCTCACAACCATAAAGGGCAATGGGTTCTATAACTGATTCAACTATTTCTAGCCAGATCCTTATTGGTATGTTGAATTTTATGTTCCTTTTGATGGCATAGAATTCCCTTCTTGCCTTGTCTCTCAGATCGTTCACAGCTTTGAAGAAGTTACCTGTGGCGCTAATGTTTAGGCCAAGGTATGTATAGTTTGTTGTGTGCTCTAGGGCAACGGTGTCTCGATGGAATTTGTATTTGTGGTCCTGGCTACTGGACCTTTTTTGAAACATCATTATTTTGGTCTTACTGAGATTTACTGTTAGGGACCAGGTCTGGCAGAATCTGTACAGAAGATCTATGTGCTGCTGAAGGTCCTCTTTGGTTTGGAACAGAAGCACAACATCCTCAGCAAACAGTAGACATTTAACTTCAGATTCTAGTAGGGTGAGGCCTGGTGCTGCAGACTTTTCTAGTCCCCGCGCCAATTCATTGATATATATGTTGAAGAGGGTGGGGCTTAAGCTACATCCCTGTCTCACCCCACAACCCTGTGTGAAGAAATGTGAGGTTTTTTTCTCAAATTTTAACCTCACACTTGTTGTTTGTTTACATGGATTTTATAATGTTGTATGTTTTACACCCAACAACACTTTCCATCAATTTGTATAGCAGATCCTCATGCCAAATTGAGTCAAAGGCTTTTTTGACATCAACAAAGCATGAGAAGACTTTGCCTTTGTTTTGGTTTGTTTGTTTGTCAATTAGGGTGTGCAGGGTGAATTCATGGTCTGTTGTACGGTAATTTGGTAAAAAGCCAATTTGACATTTGCTCAGTACATTGTTTTCATTGAGGAAATGTACGAGTCTGCTGTTAAAGATAATGTGGAGGATTTTCCCAAGGTTGCTGTTGACGCATATCCCACGGTAGTTATTGGGGTCAAATTTGTCTCCGCTTTTGTAGATTGGGGTGATCAGTCCTTGGTTCAAAATATTGGGGAAGATGCCAGAGCTAAGGATGATGTTAAAGAGTTTTAGTATAGCCAATTGGAATTTGTTGTCTGTATATTTGATCATTTCATTGAGAATACCATCAACACCACATGCCTTTTTGGGTTGGAGGGTTTTTATTTTGGCCTGTAGCTCATTCAAGGTAATTGGAGAATCCAGTGGATTCTGGTAGTCTTTAATAGTTGATTCTAAGATTTGTATTTGATCATGTATATGTTTTTGCTCTTTGTTCTTTGTTATAGAGCCAAAAATATTGGTGAAGTGGTTTACCCATACATCTCCATTTTGGATAGATAATTCTTCGTGTTGTTGGTTGTTTAGTGATTTCCCAGAAGTCGTTAGAGTGTATGGATTCTTCAATTACATTGAGCTGATTTCTGACGTGCTGTTCCTTCTTTTTCCGTAGTGTATTTCTGTATTGTTTTAGTGATTCACCATAGTGGAGGCGTAGACTCAGATTTTCCGGGTGTCTATGTTTTTGGTTGGACAGGTTTCTCAATTTCTTTCTTAGATTTTCGCATTCTTCATCAAACCATTTGTCATTGTTGTTAATTTTCTTCGGTTTTCTATTCAGTTCTCTCTCTCCTTCCATCTCCCTCTGTCTCTCTCTCTCCCTCTCTATTTCCTTCTCCCTCTGTCCATCTCTCCCTCTCTCACCCTCTCTCTCTCCTTCCCTCACCCTGTCTCCCTCTCCCTTTCTCTCTCTCACTTTCCCTCTCTCTCTCCCCCTTTCCCTCTCTCACTTTCCCTCTCTCTCTCTCCCTTTCTCTATTCCTCTTCCTCTCTCTCTCCCTTTCCCTCTCTCTCTGTTTCTTTCTGTTGCCCTTTCACTATGTTTCTCTTTCTCACACTTTCTCATTCTCTAAGTCCCTTCTCTCTCAGTTTTCTGATCTATGTCCATATCTCTCTCACTCCCTCTCCCCATCATTCTTGTTGCTGTCACCTTTTGGAAATACTATGTTTTCTCAGTTCTGATATCACTAGTTTTCTGACTCTGCTATCTGTGTGTGTGTGTGTGTTTATGTCTCTGTGTGTGTGTTGTGTTACCCCTCTGGTTA
>NC_143037.1:67745000-67802500 GCF_057628025.1 Oncorhynchus mykiss | reverse complement strand
TTTCTCCACTGGTGTTTTCTGTCTCTGACCCTATTACGGGTGCTGAGTCACTGGCTTACTAGGGCTCTTCCATGCCGTCCCTAGGAGCGGTGCGTCACATGAGTGGGTTGAGTCACAGACGTGATCTTCCTGTCCGGTTTTGCGCCCCCTCTGGCTCGTGTGGTGGAGGAGATCTTTGTGGGCTACACTCAGCCTTGTCTGAGGGTAGTAAGTTGGTGGTCTGTTGATATCCCTCTAGTGGTGTGGGGGCTGTGCTTTGGCAAAGTGGGTGAGGTTATATCCTGCCTGGTTGGCCCTGTCCGGGGGTATCGTCGGACGGGGCCACAGTGCCTCCCGACCAGACCCACCCCTGTCTCAGTCTCGTCTCCAGTATCTATGCTGCAATAGTTTCTCTGCAATAGTCTGTGTGCTCCTGTCTTATCTGGTGTCCTGTGTGAAATTAAGTAAAATCAAATCAAAATCAAATTAAATGTATTGGTCACATACACGTGTTTAACAGATGTTATTGCGAGAGTAGCGAAATGCTTGTGCATCTAGATCCGACAGTGCAGTAATATCTAACAAGTAAAATCTAACAGTTTCACAACATATACCCAAAATACACATACATCTAAGTAAGACATGGATGAACCCTTTGTAGTCTTAACATTCTGTATACACCCTTGTCCTAAGGGTAAAAAAATGGCGCACCTTCACTAAACCCCTAAAATAAAGCAACTTAATTGAATTTTAAACCCCAAATCTGTTTTGGCTGAAGAAACAACCTGTATGTAACGGTTTTCGTATAAAGGATCGGAGGACCAATGCGCAGCGTGGTAAGTGTCCGTAATGTTTTTTTAATAAAGACAATAGAACACTCAAACAAAACAACAAACGATGACGTGAATATACAAAACCGAAAACAGTACCGTGTGGACCAAACACTCACACGGAATACAAACACCCACAACCCAAAAGTGAAACCCAGGCTACCTAAGTATGATTCTCAATCAGGGACAACAACTGACAGCTGCCTCTGATTGAGAACCATACTAGGCCAAACTCAAAAACCAACATAGAGAAACAAACATAGACTGCCCACCCAACTCACGCCCTGAACATACTAAAACAAAGATATAATAACAGAACTAAGGTCAGAACGTGACAATACCCCCCCCCCCCCCCAAAGGTGCGGACCTGAACCTAGGGGAGGGTCTGGGTGGTTGTCTGTCCGCAGTGGCGGCTCTGGCGCGGGACGTGGACCCCACTTCACCATAGTCCTTGTCCACATATTATCCCTCCTCTGTGGCCTCTTTAGAGCAGCGACCCTTGCCGCCGACCTCAGACTGGGGACCCTAGCAATGGGTCCCGAATGGACGGGAGACTCCGTCAGCGCCGGACAGGCGGGAGACTCTGGCAGAAGACTCCGGCAGCGCCAGACAGATGGGAGACTCTGGCAGCACTGGACAGGCGGGTGCACCTGTAGGAAGGAGACGGAGAAACAGCCTGGTGCGGGGGGCTGCCACCGGAGGGCTGGTGCATGGAGGTGGCACCGGATAGACCGGACCGTGAAGGCGCACAGGAGGTCTCGAGCACCTAGCCTGCCCAACCTTACCTGGCTGAATGCTCCCCGTAGCCAGGCCAGTGCGGCAAGGTGGAATAGCCCGCACTGGGCTGTGCTGGCGAACCGGGGACACCATGCGTAGGGCTGGTACCATTTACACCGGTCCGAGGAGACGCACTGGAGACCAGATGCGCTGAGCCGGCTTCATGGCACCTGGCTCGATGCCCACTCTGGCCCGGCCGATAGAGGTGCTGCAATGTACCGCACCGGGCTATGCACGCGCACCGGGGACACCGTGCGCTCCACCGCATAACACGGTGCCTGCCCGGTCCCTCTCGCTCTCCGGTAGGCACAGGAAGTTGGCACAGGACTCCTACCTGACTTCGCCACACTCCCTGTGTGCCCTCTCCCAATAAATTTTTGGGACTGCCTCTCGGGCTTCCAGCCGCGCTGCCTCCTCATACTGCCGCCTCTCCGCTTTCGCTGCCTCCAGCTCTGCCTTGGGGTGGTGATATTCCCCAGCTCAGGGTCCTTTGCTCTCCAGGTAGCGCTGCCTCTTGTCACCATGCTGCTTGGTCCTTTGGTGGTGGGTGTTTCTGTAACGGCTGTCTTGGGAAGAAGGTGAGGACCAATGCGCAGAGTGGTAAGTGTCCATAATGTTTTTTAATAAAGACAATAGAACACTCGAACAAAACAACAAACGATGACGTGAATATACAAAACCGAAAACAGTACCGTGTGGACCAAACACTCACACGGAATACAAACACCCACAACCCAAAAGTGAAACCCAGGCTACCTAAGTATGATTCTCAATCAGGGACAACAACTGACAGCTGCCTCTGATTGAGAACCATACTAGGCCGAACACAAAAACCAACATAGAAAAACAAACATAGACTGCCCACCCAACTCACGCCCTGACCATACTAAAACAAAGATATAATAACGGAACTAAGGTCAGAACGTGACACTGTCATTCATCACGAACTTTGTGATATCTGGGTTGTCCCTCTTCACAATGCAGAAAGACTGCATCTAATCAGTGGACACCACTTGTTTTATTACAACACACCTGTCATAATTGTTTTCTTTACTAAAGTAGAGGTTAATTATTATTGCTAAAGGTACTGCATAGGTGCTGTCGTGTCTTTGGCTATGCCGGATTAGGTGCTATTCCATAAAATAATTTCTCCCTAATTAATATCACCTGATTGAGCCAATCATGTAAATGTAATTAACTAGAGAGTCGGGGGACCACGAAATAATACTTATAGAGCTGTTATCTCCTGAAAAAACTCTTAAAGACCTAGTAATATTTTACATCAATAGCAGTCAATATTAATCGTTATCTTAATTCAGTCTCAACTGAAAGTTGTAAATTCTTGGTTATCTTCACGAACCCTGGCTAACAAGTTGAATCAGCAATGCAAAATTGGGTTTAATTATTTATTTACTAAATACTTAACTAATCACACAGAATTACACATACACATTATTAATTAAATTAATTTAATTATTATTAAATTATTAATTATTAATTTGATTTGATTTGATTTGATTAATCATAACTTGATTACAAATTACGTCATAAAGGAAAACGTCCCTAGCGGGCGGAACAGATATGACAGCTGGTTACACAAAAGAAAAGGGTCTGGGTTTGAGTGAAAGAGCGGGAAGACTGAGTAACAAAGGAAGAAGCTGTGCTATCGTAAATACAGTATCTTATGCATTCTAAATTACCGCCCATTTGGAAAAGGAAAATGCAATAAATATTTACGCTGCACTTCGGTAGGTTGGTGGTAGATGGAAGGCCGCATTGCCAAACCGAGTCCTTTGAAGAATGTCTCTGGTGGTCAATTGGATATGTTGTAGTAAAGTCATTGCGTGATAGACGGGATACTCTGTCTGTTCCTTCCTAACCCTCGTTTGCAGCTGCTGTTGCTAACTCAACGACTAGGAGGTATCACTTCTGAAAAATAATTCAAAGTTCATACCATTCGCAACCAAAGCTTACGCTCAGAAAGTAGCAGAAATGTGCATAAAGTAGTTTGAATGCATTTTATTGAAGGGAAACAATAACAGTCTTGAAATGTTTTGGCAACATAGTGATATATTCTTATGTAATGTACAATGGGGAATTCAATTACAAAATACCAGTCTTCTCCCATTTGTTTTAACTATTAACTCCACTCACAATGTGTATAAACAACAACAATAAATAATAATAAAATAAGATAATAGATACAAAACAAAAAACTCTCTTGGGCCTTCCACTGTTTTCAATGGCTGTTACTTTTTTTTAGAAGGTGAAATCCTCACAGATTGCAGTTCCTAGGGCTTCCACTAGATGTCAACAGTCTTTAGAAAGAGTTTCATGCTGGGTTTTGGAAAAATGAGCCAGAAATGGTCGTTTTTCTAGGTGGCTCCCGTTTTGGCTGTAGTGTTTCCAAGCGCGTGGAAGAGAGCGAGTTCTTTGGTATTTTTCTCCGGTAAAGACAATAACGATTCTCCGTCTTAAATTGTATTGTTTATTCACGTATTAGGGTACCGAAGGTTTGATTATAAACGTTGTTTGGAAAAGTTTATTAGTAACGTTTGGGATTCATTTTGTATGCATTTTGATGGAGGGAAACTGGGTGGATTATTGACTGAAGCACGCCAGCTAAACTGAGTTTTTATGGATATAAAGAAGGACATTATCGAACAAAAGGACCATTTGTGATGTATCTGGGACTTTTGGAGTGCCAACAGAAGATGATCATCAAAGTTAAGACATTTATTATATCGCTATTTCTGACTTTCGTGGCGCAGCTGCCTGGTTGAAATATGTTTTTCATGCTTTTCTATGCGGGGCGCTGTCCTCAGATAATCGCATGGTGTGCTTACGCCGTAAAGCCTTTTTGAAAGCTGACACAGCGGCTGGAATAACAAGAAGTTAAGCTTTATTTTGATGTATTACACTTGTGATGTTATGGAAGTTAAATATTTATAATTCTGTAGTTTGAGTTTTGCGCTCTGCAATTTCACTGAATGTTGGCCAGGTGGGACGCTACCGGGACTGTAAAACTAATACTATGTGCTGCAAAGTGCATGCACACACACCTGCATACTGCCCATAAGAAGTTTTAAGAACATAAATCAATCAACTCTAATTAGCACATGTATGACAGTATGCAAGAGTGTGTGGATGGACTTTGCAGATGTATTTCTCACATGGGCAGCACATAGTATTTGTTTTACAGTCCTTCTTTGGGGGACAGAATTGGCATCTCCTCCTCTTGCCTGCCCCAGCTGTAGCCTCAGGTGGATCAGGACAAGATTCAGCCCCCTGAACAGTTTTCACAAGCTCTGCAGAGGCTGCTGTGCAGGGGAGGCGCTCCCTTCTTTTAATGTGTGAGGTTACAAGTGCCTTTCCCAGCTGCTCCAGGAACACCCTCTTCTTGTTCTGCTTATCAGGCATCCGGGTCGGGTTGATCTTGTTCCATATCACGAAGGCATTGTATGAGGACACATCAATGATGTTATGGAAGATGACCAGGGGCCAGAGGGCTGTCATTCTCCTGCAGCTGTAAGTTCCAATCACCTTTTCCAGGTTGTCCACACCTCCTTTGTTGTGGTTGTAGTCCAGGATGATGACTGGCTTCCTGTCCTCACGATCACTGATCTCAGCCGTTTTGTGCAGTGTGCTCAGGAGGACCACATTCTTGTTCTTCTTTGGGAGGTAAGAAACTAGAGTGGTGGTGGGGGTGAAGGCAAACTTTGATGAGAAGGCCTCTCTCCCCGTTGTTGCGAGGAGTGCAGGAGGGAGCTCAGGCTTGTTCTTTCTAACTGTGCCAACCATGGTGATCTTCCTCTTCAGGAGCTGCTGGCTGAGTTCATAAGAATTTAAGAAATTGTCACACGTGACATTGTGCCCCCTCAGTCCATCTGTCACATCAAGCACAACCCGCATCCCCTGGTTCTTCTCCGGACCTCCACTGGTCGGCTTCCCTGTGTAGACTGGCATCTTCCAAGCATAGCTGGATTTTGCGTCACAGGCCACCCATATCTTGATGCCATACTTTGCTGGCTTGCTGGGCATATACTGCCGGAAAAGGCAGCGACCTTTTGACAAAAGAGATTACTATCAGTAATTAGTATCAGTGTCACAGAAAACTATCACGTAAATCAAAGATATTGTGTCAATACATAATGACATTAACAGTGAAAATCACTTACATTACAGATATGAAAATAAAAATTTACCTCTGAATGGAACCAGTTGCTCAGACCCACTTTTCTCAGATCTCTCTTATCGGCGCCAGTGTGTTTCTCACACGTCTTGCAGGTCTTAACTCACGTTTATCAAATCTTAACATTCTTGAGAAAGTGTGAAAGACTTTCAGTGGCATCGTGGCACGGAAAATCACCCTTTCACTCTTTGCATTCCAGAGACTACATGTAGCTTCGCCTCGGGACCTATACACACCCGCTAAGATTAGCAGCCCTATGTAGGCACGCAGGTCAATCTCATCCATCCTTTTCCAGTTGTCTCCATATTTACGGAAACCCTCCAAATTTGTCATCTCCAGGATGATTTTTTCGATGTCTGGTGTGATGAACATGTAGAATGATTAGGCGATGTCCTGGGCAACTGCATGTCTTGTGGGCCCTGGGGTCATCCTTATGACATTTTGTGCTGCCATCCTTCCCCGGTTGTCATATGGTGACAAGGACAATGTTGATTTGCTGTTCTCTGACAAAAATGTTTCTCTTTCAGCTTTTTCTGTTCTTTGACAAAAATGTCTGTCTTTCTTCTACATCTGAAGATGATGCATCGTGCTCTGGGTAGTACTTTTCCCCATCTTCTTCTTCAGATACCTCCTCCTCTTCTAAATCATTGTTCTCATTGTTCTCTTGTTCCTCCTGGACATCTGAAAAATCTGACCTGTTGGGCACTGAAATGTGCACTCATGGCTTCAGCAAAGTGAGAACTGGGGGGACTGTCATCTGCAGCACCTTTATAGCCTCTGACTGCATTCCCCATTAGTAAACAATGCTTTTAAAAAATGTTTATTTTGTCTGAAATGTTGTTTATTTTGTCTGACATTTTGTTTATTCTGTCTGTGAACTTGAGTCATGTGTGGGGTCGTGGAGGGGTCATGGAGGGGTCATGGAGGGGAGATGCTGCACATGCACAAGAAAGTTTTAGTTTGTTTGAGTTCAAACAGTAGCACACATAATCTACATTTCTCGTGTGTGTGTGTGTGTGTGTGTGTGTGTGTGTGTGTGTGTGTGTGTGTGTGTGTGTGTGTGTGTGTGTGTGTGTGTGTGCGTGTGCGTGTGTGTGAATAGAATATAATAGATATGAGATGAGTAATGCAAGATGAGACATTATTAAAGTGGCTAGTGTTTCATTTCCTTAAAGTGGCCAGTGATTCCTAATCTATGTATATAGGTAGCAGCCTCTGATGTGCAGAAGATGGCTGTTTAGCAGTCTGATGACCTTGAGATAGAAGCTGTTTTTCAGTCTCTCGTTCCCAGCTTTGATTAACCTGTACTGACCTCGCCTTCTGGATGATAGTGGGGTGAACAGGCAGTGGCTCGGGTGGTTGATGTCCTTGATTAACTTTTTGCCCTCGGCAGACCGCACCACCCTCTGGAGAGCTTTGCGGTTGTGGGCGGTGCAGTTGCCGTAACAGACGTTGCTCAGGATGCTCTCAATTGTGCATCTGTAAAAGTTTGTGAGGGTTTTATGTGTTATGCCACATTTCTTTAGCCTCCTGAGGTTGAAGAGGAGCTGTTGAGCCTTCTTCACCACACTGTCTGTGTGGGTGGACCATTTCAGTTTGTCAGTAATGTGTAGACCGAGGATCTTGAAGCTTTCCACCTTCTCCACTGTGGTCCCATCATGGATAGGGGGAGGCCCCTCTGCTGTTTCCTGAAATCCACAATAATCTCCTTAGTGTTGACATTGAGTGAGAGGTTTTTTTCCTGGCACCACACTCCCAGGGCCCTCACCTCCTCCCTGTAGGCCGTCTCATCATTGTTGGTAATAAAGCCTACTACTGTTGTGTCGTCTACAAATGTGATGATTGATTTGGAGGCCACGCAGTCTTTAAATTTTTTTATTTTACCTTTATTTAACTAGGCAAGTCATTTAAAATCAAGTTCTTATTTTCGATGACGGCCTAGGAACAGCGGGTTAACTGCCTTGTTCAGGGGCAGAATGACAGATTTTTACCTTGTCAGCTTGGGGATTCTCTAACCACTAGGCTACCTGCCACCCCATGGGTGAACAGGGAGTACAGGAGGGGGCTGAGCATGCACCCTTGTACAGGGAGTACAGGAGGGGGCTTAGCACGCACCCTTGTGGGGCCCCAGTGTTGAGGATCAGCAAAGAGGAGGTGTTGTTTCCTATCTTCACCACCTGTGGGCTACCCATCAGGAAGTCCAGGACCCAGTTGCTCTTGTCCAGATGGGATAGGGCAGTGTGCAGTGTGGTGGCGAGTGCATCGTCTGTAGATCTATTGGGGCGGTAAGCAAATTGAAATGGGTCTAGTGTGGCAGGAAAGGTGGAGGTGACATGGTCCTTGACTAGTCTCTGAAAGAGCTGAGTATTACGGGGCGATAGTCATTTAGTTCAATTACCTTTGGTTTCAATGGTGGCAATGGTGGCCATCTTGAAGCATGTGGGGACAATAGACTGGGATAGGGATATCTGTAAACAAACCAGACCAGCTGGTCTGCGCATGCTTTGAGGACGCGGCTAGGGATAACATCTGGGACGGCAGCCTTGCGAGGGTTAACACGCTTAAATGTCTTACTCAAATCGGCCATGGAGAAGGAGAGCCCACAGTCCTTGATAGCGGGCTGCATCGGTGGCACTGTATTATCTTCAAAGCAAGCGAAGAAGGTGTTCAGCCTGTTCGGAAGCAAGACGTCGGTGTCTGCGGCGTGGTTAGTTTTCCTTTCATAATCCGTGATTGTCTGTAGACCCTGCCACATACGTCTCTTGTCTGAGCCATTGAACTGGGACTCATCTTTGTCCCTATACCAACATTTAGCCTGCTTGATTGCTTTGCAGAGGGAATAACTCCACCGTTTGTATTCTTCCATATTCCCAGTCTTCTTGGCCTGGTTATATTCTCCACCCGGCCCAGCCAGAAGAGGACTGCCCCCCCCCCCCCCAGAGCCTGGTTCCTCTCTAGGTTTCTCCCTAGGTTCCAGCCCTTTCTAGGGAGTTTTTCCTAGCCACCGTGCTTCTACATCTGCATTGCTTGCTGTTTGGGGTTTTAGGCTGGGTTTCTGTAAAAGCACTTTGTGACATCTGCTGATGTAAAAAGGGCTTCATAAATACATTTGATTTGATAGAAAACAATCATTATCTGTGATTCAAAGGACAGTGTCTTCTGTCTATAGTTGAGTGTGATTTGGCATAGTCAGTTTTCAATGAAAATGTCCACATTCAAGTGGTCAGACAGATGTGCCAGTAATAGAATATATATATATATAAAATACTGTATACACTTGACAGTACTCTACATGATCCATAGAAGACAAACATACTTACGTGTCTCAGGTTATTATATACAGTAATTAATACACACCCTCTGCTGGAAACAAAGTGTTTTGTAGCTACAGTGCCTTGCGAAAGTATTCGGCCCCCTTGAACTTTGCGACCTTTTGCCACATTTCAGGCTTCAAACATAAGATATAAAACTGTATTTTTTTGTGAAGAATCAACAACAAGTGGGACACAATCATGAAGTGGAACGACATTTATTGGATATTTCAAACTTTTTTAACAAATCAAAAACTGAAAAATTGGGCGTGCACAATTATTCAGCCCCTTTAAGCTAATACTTTGTAGCGCCACCTTTTGCTGCGATTACAGCTGTAAGTCGCTTGGGATATGTCTCTATCAGTTTTGCACATCGAGAGACTGAAACATTTTCCCATTCCTCCTTGCAAAACAGCTCGAGCTCAGTGAGGTTGGATGGAGAGCATTTGTGAACAGCAGTTTTCAGTTCTTTCCACAGATTCTCGATTGGATTCAGGTCTGGACTTTGACTTGGCCATTCTAACACCTGGATATGTTTATTATTGAACCATTCCATTGTAGATTTTGCTTTATGTTTTGGATCATTGTCTTGTTGGAAGACAAATCTCCGTCCCAGTCTCAGGTCTTTTGCAGACTCCATCAGGTTTTCTTCCAGAATGGTCCTGTATTTGGCTCCATCCATCTTCTCATCAATTTTAACCATCTTCCCTGTCCCTGCTGAAGAAAAGAAGGCCCAAACCATGATGCTGCCACCACCATGTTTGACAGTGGGGATGGTGTGTTCAGCTGTGTTGCTTTTACGCCAAACATAACATTTTGCATTGATGCCAAAAAGTTCCATTTTGGTTTCATCTGACCAGAGCACCTTCTTCCACATGTTTGGTGTGTCTCCCAGGTGGCTTGTGGCAAACTTTACACGACACTTTTTATGGATATCTTTAAGAAATGGCTTTCTTCTTGCCACTCTTCCATAAAGGCCAGATTTGTGCAATATACGACTGATTGTTGTCCTATGGACAGAGTCTCCCACCTCAGCTGTAGATCTCTGCAGTTCATCCAGAGTGATCATGGGCCTCTTGGCTGCATCTCTGATCAGTCTTCTCCTTGTATGAGCTGAAAGTTTAGAGGGACGGCCAGGTCTTGGTAGATTTGCAGTGGTCTGATACTCCTTTCATTTCAATATTATCGCTTGCACAGTGCTCCTTGGGATGTTTAAAGCTTGGGAAATCTTTTTGTATCCAAATCCGGCTTTAAACTTCTTCACAACAGTATCTCGGACCTGCCTGGTGTGTTCCTTGTTCTTCATGATGCTCTCTGCGCTTTTACCGGACCTCTGAGACTATCACAGTGCAGGTGCATTTATACGGAGACTTGATTACACACAGGTGGATTGTATTTATCATCATTAGTCATTTATGTCAACATTGGATCATTCAGAGATCCTCACTGAACTTCTGGAGAGAGTTTGCTGCACTGAAAGTAAAGGGGCTGAATAATTTTGCACGCCCAATTTTTCAGTTTTTGATTTGTTAAAAAAGTTTGAAATATCCAATAAATGTCGTTCCGCTTCATGATTGTGTCCCACTTGTTGTTGATTCTTCACAAAAAAATACAGTTTTATATCTTTATGTTTGAAGCCTGAAATGTGGCAAAAGGTCGCAAAGTTCAAGGGGGCCGAATACTTTCGCAAGGCACTGTATTTCAGCCTCCGTCCTGTGGGGTAGAGTTAATATGATCAACATGTTATGGGAAAGACCTTGAGTTACCTCCAAATACCTCCCTTTAAGTATGGCAGAGGACGGGGCCATTACAAACATTCAATGTTTCATTAATATAGGATGTGGCTGGGAGTTTAGCTGCAGCATGGGCCAGGGATTTCTGAAACACACATTTACACACATACGCACAAACACACACACACACACACACACAAACGCCTGTACGTCACAAGTGCATGCAAACACACATGCATGCAAGCACGTACGCACACACACACACACTCACACATAAACACATAAACACACACACACACACACACAGACACATACACACACACACACACACACACACACACACACACACACACACACACACACACACACACACACACACACACACACACACACACACATACACACACACACAGGCAGAATGTACAGACTCATGTATAGCAATGTCACCTAATAACCCATCAGCCCAAGCCAAACCAGGCGGGTGTGTGTGTGCATGTGCGTGTGTTTCACCAAAACATGGAGAACTGCAGATCCATAGCCTTGCAGGTGTCAGGTGTAATCAGTGTGTGTGACAGGGGACACCCTCTCCAGCTGGGTACTGTTTCTGCTCTGCGTTGGCACCTCCTGGCATTGGGCAAACACACACACACACTGCTGCTTTACCTCCTGGCACAGAGCACACCTGTCACAGTCTGTGAGTGGAGACAGGACACCTGAACAGGAGGAATGAGGGAGTGGGAGAAGAGAAAATAAATGGAAGGAGAGGGAAAATAAAGCTCATTAATTAACTATCAGAAACAACCCTCTGTAATAGGACTGCCACGGATACAGTAATATGGTCACTCTTCACATGGTCACTCTTCACATGGTCACTCTTCACATGGTCACTCTTCACATGGTCACTCTTCACATGGTCACTCTTCACATGGTCACTCTTTTCATATGGTCATTCTTCACATGGTCACTCTTTTCATATGGTCACTCTTCACATGGTCACTCTTTTCATATGGTCACTCTTCACATGGTCACTCTTTTCATATGGTCACTCTTTTCATATGGTCATTCTTCACATGGTCACTCTTTTCATATGGTCATTCTTCACATGGTCACTCTTTTCATATGGTCACTCTTCACATGGTCACTCTTTTCATATGGTCATTCTTCACATGGTCACTCTTTTCATATGGTCATTCTTCACATGGTCACTCTTTTCATATGGTCACTCTTCACATGGTCACTCTTTTCATATGGTCACTCTTCACATGGTCACTCTTTTCATATGGTCACTCTTCACATGGTCACTCTTTTCATATGGTCATTCTTCACATGGTCACTCTTTTCATATGGTCACTCTTCACATGGTCACTCTTTTCACATGGTCACTCTTTTCACATGGTCACTCTTTTCACATGGTCACTCTTTTCATATGGTCACTCTTTTCACTTAAACAGGTATCTTTTTATTCTGTTTCTATTGCCATTGCAGGTTGCCAGAAGCAACTGAGATCAGTCACAGAGTAAAGCCAACTCTGGGATCGTCCTCCTGAACTCCTGGATTAACGACAGGGCTTCCATTGACTATTACATTACACCTAGACAAATCACATCACATTTTATTTGTCACATGCGCTCCAAAAAACAGGTGTAGACCTTACCGTGAAATGCTTGCTTACGAGGTAATTGAGGTAACATGTACATGTAGGTAGGGGTAAAGTAAAGTAAAGTGAATATGTATAGATAATAAACAGACAGCAGCACCATGTGAAGAGTGTGAAGGAATGTGTGTGTGTGATGTTTGTGTTTGTGTCCGTGTGTGTTGGAGTGTCTTTGTAACGTGTGTGGTTGGAGTGTCATTGTAACATGTGTGGTTGTGTGGTTAGAGTGTCATTGTAACATGTGTGGTTGTGTGGTTAGAGTGTCATTGTAACATGTGTGGTTGTGTGGTTAGAGTGTCATTGTAACATGTGTGGTTGTGTGGTTAGAGTCCAGTGAGTGTACTGTACATCGAGGCTGTGCAAGAGAATCAGTGCAAAATATAATAAGAAATACTAATCAAATCAGGGGTCAATGCATATAGCCATTAGATGAACTGTTCAGCAGTATTATGTCTCAGGGGTAAAAGCTGTTAAGGAGCCTTTTGCTCCCAGACTTGGCAATCCGGTGCCTCCTGCCATGCGATAGCAGAGAGAACAGTCTATGACTTGGATGGCTGGAGTCTTTGACCATTTTTAGTGCCTTCCTCTGACACCGGCTGGTATAGAGGTCCTGGATAGTAGGAAGTTTGGCGCACTACCCTCTGTTGCTCTCGATGGTGCAACTAGTCAGGATGCTCTCGATGATGCAACTAGTCAGGATGCTCTCGATGGTGCAACTAGTCAGGATGCTCTCGATGGTGCAGCTAGTCAGGATGCTCTCCATGGTGCAGCTGTGTAACTTTTTCAGGATCTGAGGTCACCCATGCCCTTGAATGAATCCGGGCCTTAGCCATGATCAGGAAAAGTGACTCCATATTAGTAAACACATTACATCTGCTAAAAGCTAAAACTAGCCATATATTTTCTCCTGTTGGCTGATGATAAGACAAAGCAATGTTAGGGTTAGTTCAACATAGGGTTAATGTTGATATGTGGTGATTTATCCATTACATTAGTGGTGATTCACATCAGGCTCAGCCTTCAGCCCTGTCCTACAAACTATGCACCTTCATCCTTATACAGAATAAACATCCTGTTATCTTATCCTAAATTTACCATGTAATACTCTCTAATATACACTCTCCCCAGATGCACACACACCTTCACGTACTGTACACGCATGAACGTGTGTGTGGAGGAGGTGATAGGTGGATGACTAACAGCAGGATGGCCCAGTTTCAGGGATAATGAAATACTGGACCCTCTGCTGCTACAGAACACTTAGGAAGATTAAACCCCCGATTCATCAATATCACACACACACACACACACACACACACACACACACACACACACACACACACACACACACACACACACACACACACACACACACACACACACACACACACACACACACACACACACACACACAAGCACAAATTAGCCTGCAGTGACTGTTTGTTATCCACAGATTATAAACACATGAGTTATTAACATTGGCCCCTCTTCTCCAAACGGAACACAAAAGCCAGGCATCTGGCGAGAGGAGCATATCTGAACTGGAATTATCTGGTTAAATAAACAGTAAGATACTACAGGCCTGTTTGGGAGGAGTTGTCAGGAGTGAAGGCTAAATCCAGTGTCCTTCACTGGAGCAGCTGAGCTGTAGGGTAGAGTAGCTAACAGTCACACAGCTAGCATAGGAAGGCCTGTGTTAGAAACCCACTGTGGACTCATTGGACAGATAACTGTGTGAAATCAGAAGACCGTGAACTGTAAATACCCTTTCTGAACTTAATAACTTCTCAGGGTCCAGAGTCTTTGTTGGTTTTCACTGACAGCCTCAGTCACAGCAATCACACTCAACTCAGCAGCCTGCTACGTCAGTTCAACGTCCTAGAACAATGTCAGAAAATAACAGAGGTCTGACTTTTCAACCTATTCTTTGAAAGGCCTTTGTGAACCCTCCGTAGCAGATGTTATGATTGGACGGACGGGTGGAAGGAAGCTGGACTAGAGCCGAACAGAGCAGACCAGAGGATGAAACAGTGGCCAGTAAGACGTCTCTGAGAATGACACTGTTCCTCAATACATCTCCTCAATGACCCACAGAAACACACTGTACCATGATCTGATCCTGCACGTTCTCAGAGCTGGTATCACTCTCTAGTAATACGATTTCTAGACAATACCCATAAACCACTGCTCTCCTGATCTTCCTCTCTTTTTGTATTCTTTCTTTTCCCTGTTCTCTCTTTGTTTTCCTTGTTCTCTCTCTCTCTCTCTCTCTCTCTCTCTCTCTCTCTCTCTCTCTCTCTCTCTCAGAGTGCGAAGAAGATCAACCAGATGCTAGACCAGTTTGACGTGTATATTGATGAATAAGGTTAGTGGATTGTGGGAGAATACACTGATCCTAGACCAGTTTGACATGTATATTGAGGGATAAGGTTAGAGGATTGTAGGATGATACACTGATTGTAGATCTGTGCGTTAAGGCAACGTCTACCCTGAGCGAGTTCCAAACCAACAGAAATCCTTTATGATACAGGCTACAGTGTCTGACCAATGATGCTCTGCAATTGCAGTATCATTAGGGACTATAACTACAATACAGCAGTGAAATAAACACATATTGTAATCAACTCATTCAGCTGGAGTCAGAGCTGTGGGACCTAGGGTGTCATGGCCGATCGCTCCCTCACCGCAAACACGTCAACACAGAACACAACACCGCCGTGACGTTACATCCTCTGAGCGCTCCAGACAGTTACAGTGAGAGAGAGAGCAGGAGGACCGCACATACGCACAAAAACACACACAAACATACACAAACACACACACCCACACACATCCACACACACCCACACATGGCCAACTGCGGTATTGAGAGTGAAAAAAAACAGGACTGCATGGCTCAAGTCAGAACAGGCCTTAGAAAATGTTCCATGGGTGAATAGGGTAATAAGGGCTGAGGGAGGGGTGAGAGTGGATGAGATGGGGTAGGAGGGGGTGAGAAGGGTGAGAGAGCAGTGGGAGGGGGTGAGTAGGGTAATAAGGGCTGAGGGAGGGGTGAGAGCGAGTGAGATGGGGTAGGAGGGGGTGAGAAGGGTGAGAGAGCAGTGGGAGGGGGTGAGAGAGCAGTGGGAGGGGGTGAGAGTGCGTGAGATGGGGTGAGAGGGGGTGAGAGGAGGTAAGATAGGGGTGATATGGGGGGTGAGACAGGGGGTGAGAGGGGGACACAGGGGCGTTTACGTGTCACATTGGCGCTGTTATTTTTCTGTCAGGGACTGCGGTTGTAACACTAGCCCTCCTTTCACTGCTCTGCTATGTAGAAGAAGGGCGTCTAAGACCTCTGCAACGTCCCAAGACTTCTGCTAATTGGACTGCTCTTAGACTGGCGTCATCACACACACACACACGCACGCACGCACACACACACACACACACACACACACACACACACACACACACACACACACACACACAAGCACACACAAGCACACACAAGCACACATAAGCACACACAAGCACACACAAACACACACACACTCCCTCTCTCTTTCATACACATGCTCACACAGACAACTTCAATAACCACAGAGTGCTGTCCACACGGTTCAGCCGAGGTTAGATGGAAAGTGCTCCAGCTGTACTATAGAGATACAAATAAAATATGACACGTGTAACACATATACATACACACACACACACGCACGCACGCACACACACACACACACACACACACACACACACACACACACACACACACACACACAAAGTTGCTCTGAAACTCCATGTTGATCATGAAATACCCAGCCAGGTCGTTCAAGATTGACGTCAAAATTGTCCAGAGGGTGTCGGGAAATGTCTTCACTAGGAGTATGGTCTGAGCGCTATTTAGTAAGCTTGGATTTCGCTAGGGCATCGTGAACAGGGAAAGTGAGTAGGTGAAATCACATGTCTCTGGATCAGGTTTCATGTTCGATCCCAGCAGTGGACTGTTATATTTTAACCATATCCCAAACCTTAACCCTTACCTTAACCATTCAGAATGAGTCCCAAACCTTAACCCTTACTTTAACCATTCAGAATGAGTCCCAAACCTTAACGCTTACTTTAACCATTCAGAATGAGTCCCAAACCTTAACCGTTACCTTAACCATTCAGAATGAGTCCCAAACCTTAACCCTTACCTTAGCCATTCAGAATGAGTCCCAAACCTTAACCCTTACCTTAGCCATTCAGAATGAGTCCCAAACCTTAACCCTTACCTTAACCATTCAGAATGAGTCCCAAACCTTAACCCTTACCTTAACCATTCAGAATGAGTCCCAAACATTAACCCTTACCTTAGCCATTCAGAATGAGTCCCAAACCTTAACCCTTACTTTAACCATTCAGAATGAGTCCCAAACATTAACCCCTACCTTAACTATTCAGAATGAGTCCCTAAACATAATTTTTTAAACCTATCCTTAGCCTTAACCCTTACCTTAACCTTTCAGAATGAGTCCCAAACCTTAACCCTTACCTTAACCACTCAGAATGAGTCCCAAACCTTAACCCTTACCTTAACCATTCAGAATGAGTCCCAAACCTTAACCCTTACCTTAACCATTCAGAATGAGTCCCAAACCTTAACCCTTACCTTAACTATTCAAAATGAGTCCCAAACCTTAACCCTTACCTTAACCATTCAGAATGAGTCCCAAACCTTAACCCTTACCTTAACCATTCAGAATGAGTCACAAACCTTAACCCTTACCTTAACCATTCAGAATGAGTCCCAAACCTTAACCCTTACCTTAACCATTCAGAATGAGTCCCAAAACTTAACCCTTACCTTAACCATTCAGAATGAGTCCCAAACCTTAACCCTTACCTTAACCATTCAGAATGAGTCCCAAACCTTAACCCTTACCTTAACTATTCAGAATGAGTCCCAAACCTTAACCCTTACCTTAACCATTCAGAATGAGTCCCAAACCTTAACCCTTACCTTAACTATTCAACTTAACCCTAAAATTAACCCTTAACTTTTACATTTGACATTTGGAGAACATCGATGAACATCAAAATAATTCTGCAGTGAGACTGTGAGAGCTTGTTGGAAATACCAGAACAATCACATCAAATCTAACATGAGCTTCAATCAGTGCATTAGGATTAATAGCTGTGGGATGCAGTCCAGCCTCCAACTGATTCATATGACATCAATCCAATGTAACACTGATACTAATGAACTGTGATCAGAGCTGTATTAAACATGCTTGGAATAGTCAAACTCAACTGAATAAATGCTTGTTCAGGGAGTTAGGGGTGTGTGTTAGGACCAACAGCGACTAAGTGATTTCGGGGTGAGCTGGGGTTGTGGGCCAACAGAGACTTTAATTTTCACTCCTGATACAGTGGGACTTACCCCTCCCTCTGTCTGTCACTCCATCTCTCCCCTCCTCTCTACTCTCTCTTTGTCTCTCCATCTCTCACCTCCTCTCTTCTCTCTCCATCTCTCACCTCCTCTCTTCTCTCTCTTTTGTCTCTCCATCTCTCACCTCCTCTCTTCTCTCTCTTTGTCTCTCCATCTCTCACCTCCTCTCTTCTCTCTCTTTTGTCTCTCCATCTCTCACCTCTTCTCTTCTCTCTCTTTTGTCTCTCCATCTCTCACCTCCTCTCTTCTCTCTCTTTGTCTCTCCATCTCTCACCTCCTGCTTTCACCCTTCCTCCTGGCAGTCCCTCCTTTCTCCTCTTCACACCTCTTCTTATCCAACCCCTGTGAACATACAGAAAGTCGAACTCACACCATCACAATACGATGCTAGAAACTGTGGGACATTTCAACACCAAATATTGACACACACTACACCCTGGAGTTGGAGTGACATCATCAAAGTAGGCGTCTGTGTAGATGGGGGATCTTCAAGCCACTTCCTGTGTGGCTGAGCCAATAGGAATGTCCCTGCGGGCGGCCATGCCAGCTGTGGGCGTTTGAAGCCGTGTGGTGCCTGACAGATTGGTACTCCATCCCTCACGTCACTTTTCATCACATCGACAAAGAGTCTGTTGAATATGCAGATCAGTCACTCTACAGACCAAGTCAGGAAAACCTCCCAAGTTTGTTTAGGCAAACGAAGAGAGGAATGCTGGATATATTTGTGGATATGATTGGTTGTGCATGGTTTTCTGTTTGTAGCTGATGGGGGTAGAGGGCAGGGGGAAGAATGTGACGGGGAGGAGGATGGCATGGAAGATACAACAGATACACCTCGTCACTCCCTCAGTCTAACTAAACACGTCTGTTTTCCCATACTCCAGCTATAGCGTGTTGTGGTCAATAAGTCTGTGTGTGTGGTCTGAGTGTGGTTGAACCGTTCTTAATCAATACCATTGCCGTGGTCTTCAAGGAAAACCTCCAATAATCTCTTCAAATAGAGGACAAGTGGTTTGTCCTTCACTTGACTGCCTCTGTGAGTGTACATGCATGCATGGTTGTGTGTCTGTGTACATCAAATCAAATCAAATGTTATTTGTCACATGCGCCGAATACAAACAAACAGCGAGTGTACAAAAGGGGGATGGGGGGGTCAATGTAAATTATCCGGTGGCGATTTTATGTACAGCAGTCTTATGGCTTGGGGGAAGAAGCTGTTGAGGAGCCTTTTGGTCCTTTTGCACCTCGACTTGGTGCTCCGGTACCGCTTGCGATGCGGTAGCAGAGAAAACAGTCTGTATTTTATTTAACATTTGTTTATCTAGACAAGTCAGTTAATACTTCTTCGGGATCGGAGTCCCTTCCCCGAGACGGTTGAGCTAACGTAGGCTAATGCGATTAGCATGAGGTTGTAAGTAACAAGAACATTTCCCAGAACATAGACATATCTGATAATGTCAGAAAGCTTAAATTCTTGTTAATCTAACTGCACTGTCCAATTTACAGTAGCTATTACAGTGAAAGAATACCATTCTATAGTTTGAGGAGAGTGCACAATTTTGAACATGAAACTAATTAGGCACATTCGGGCAATTTTGAACAGAAATAAAATGGTTCATTGGATCAGCCTAAAACTTTGCACATACACTGATGCCATCTAGTGGCCAAAATCTAAATTGCACCTGGGCTGCAATAATACATTATGGCCATTCTCTTGAAATTCAAAGATGATGGTACAAACAAATTACAAAAGAACGGTTGTTTCTTTCTTTGTATTATCTTTTACCAGATCTATTGTGTTATATTCTACCACATTCCTTTCACATTTCCATAAACTTCAAACTGTTTCCTTTCAAATGATACCAAGAATATGCATATCCTTGCTTCAAGGCCTGAGCTACAAGCAGTTAGACTTGGGTATGTCATTTTAGGCAAAAGTTGGAAAAAGGGGCTAATCCTTAAGAACAAATTATTATTTACAATGATGGCCTAAGAACAGTGGGTTAACTGCCTTGTTCAGGGGCAGAAAGACACATTTTTACCTTGTCAGCTCAGAGATTTGATCTTGTTCGGTTACTGGCCCAACGCTCGAACCGCTAGGCTACCTGCCGCCCCAAAACAGTAGAAAACGGTCTATAACTTTGGTGCCTCGAGTCTTATGGGCTTTCCTCTGGCCTATTATATAGGTCCTGGATAGCAGGAAGCTTGGCCCCAGTGATGTATTGGGACATTCGCACTACTCTCTGCAGCGCCTTACGGTCAGATGCTGAGCAGCTGCCATACCAGGCGGTGATGCAACCGGTCAGGATGCTCTCGATGGTGCAGCTGCAGAACCTTTTGAAGATCTAGGGACCCATGCCAAATTGTTCAGTCTCCTGAGGGGGAAAAGGTTTTGTCGTGCCCTCTTCACAACTTTCTTGGTATGTTTGGACCATGATAGTTCGTTGGTGATATGGACACCAACGAACTTGAAACTCTCGACCCTCTCGACCCACTACAGCCTCGTCGATGTTAATGGGGGCCTGTTCGGTCCGCCATTTCCTGTAGTCCACGATCAGCTCCTATGTCTTGGTCACATTGAGGGAGAGGTTGTTGTCCTTGCACCACACTGCCTGTTCTCTGACCTCCTCTCTATAGGCTGTCTCATCTTTGTCGGTTATCAGGCCTACCACTGTTGTGTCATCAGCAAACTTAATGATGATGCTGGAGTCGTGTTTCGGGACTAAGTATACACCCCTGAGGTGCCCCAGTGTTAAGGATCAGCGTGGCAGACATGTTGTTGCCTACTCTTACCACCTGGGGGCGGCCCATCAGGAAGTCCAGGATCCAGTTGCAGAGGGAGGTGTTTAGTCCCAGGGTCCTTAGCTTAGTGATCAGCTTCGTGGGCACTATGGTGTTGAACGCTGAGCTGTAGTCAATGAACAGCATTCTCACATAGGTGTTCCTTTTGTCCAGGTGAGAAAGGGCTGTGTGGAGTGGGATTGAGATTGCGTCATCTGTGGATCTGTTGGGGCGGTAAGGGAATTGGAGAGGGTCCAGGGTGTCCGGAGGAGGCTGTTGATGTATGACATGACCAGCCTTTCAAAGCACTTCATGGCTACCGACGTGAGTGCCATGGGTGGTAATCGTTTAGGCAGGTTACCTTAGTGTTCTTGGGCACAGGGACTATGGTGGTCTGCTTGAAACATGTAGGCATTACAGACTCGGTCAGGGAGAAGTTGAAAATGTCAGTGAAGACACTTGACAGTTGGTCTGCACATGCTTGAGTACATGTCCTGGTAATCCGTCTGGCCCAGTGGCTTTGTGAATGTTGACCTGTTTAAAAGTTTTGTTCACATCTGTTACAGAGAGCGTTTTCACACAGTCATCCAGAACAGCTGGTGCTCTCGTGCATGCTTCAGTGTTGCTTGCCTCAAAGCAAGCATAAAAGGCATTTAGCTCGTCTGGTAGGCTCGTGTCACTGGGTGCACAGCTGTGTTTGTGTTGTGCGTGGATGTACAGGTAACTGCCAAAATAATGGAAACACGAGTAAATGAGGGATTCAAAGTGTATTGGAAGCAGGTACTTCCACACAGATGTGGTTCCTGAGTTAATTAAGCAATTAACATCCCATCATGCTCAGGGTCATGTAAGAAAGTATTGGTCAGACCATTATTTTGGCCACCCCTGGCTATTTCCCCATAGCATGACAATGCCCCCATCCACCGGACACGAATGGGTACTGAATGGTTTGATGAGCATGAAAATCATGTAGGCCGTCACTGCAAATAAGAATTTGTTCTTAGTAACTGAGTTGTCTAGTTAAATAAAGGCTACATAAATAAAACATTCAAATCTCAGATCTCAACCCAACACTTATGGGAGATTCTCGAGCGACGCCTGAGACAGCGTTTTCCACATTCAACAAAATCTATGTCAAGGTGCATTTAAGTTGTTCTGGCTGGTGGTGTCCCAACACCCTATTAAGACACTTTATGTTGGTGTTTCTTTTATTTTGGCACTTAGCTATATGTCACTACAATGGGTGGGTCTAATCCTGAATGCTGATTGGTTAATACCGCATTTCAGCCAGTGTCTATTGGACAAGTTACCACCGGCTAAATCTATGATGTTAAAATGCCTATTTACTTTGTTTACTCCCATCTGACTACACAATCCACTGTCTTATCAGCCCAGGCAGGGAAGTTATAAACTTGATCTCCACTATAAAAAGCAACTTGACATTATCTCAAATTTCTTTTACACTGACATTTAGTTTTCAACAGCGGAGATTTGTATAAACCTTGCTGTCTGTCTCTCCGACATTTGCAACATTGTTTCAATATTCAAATTCAATCTCATGCTATCCCATAGTAATTAACGTGTAGGGGTTGGGAGTTGGGAGGAGGCAGACAGGCAGTCGAAATCATGAATCAGCTGGCAGTTTGATAGCTAACAAGCAAGGGATAAGAACGTTGCCAGCCAGTATGGCAATGAAACATTTAGAACGAACGACTGGGTTGCGTCCATAGATACAGAACAAAAAGACTGAACGACTGGGTCGAGTCTCTGGCAATCGATTGAACAAACAACCAGCCGGCTTAGGTAGCAACCCTAGATTTGTGTCCGGACTATATCTTGTGGAAGGTTGAAATAGTATGAAAATATTAAACCAAAAAACGTTTTTAATTAAAATATGTCAATCATTATTTGAGCATGTTGGTTAACCGTTATGTAAAAGTGATAATGCCCTTGAAGCCAGTGTTTGGAGGATATACAGTGGGGCAAAAAAGTATTTAGTTAGCCACCAATTGTGCAAGTTCTCCCACTTAAAAAGACGAGAGAGGCCTGTAATTTTCATCATAGGTACAATTCAACTATGAAAGACAAAATGAGAGAAAAAAAATCCAGAAAATCACATTGTAGGATTTTTAATGAATTTATTTGCAAATTATGGTGGAAAATAAGTATTTGGTCAATAACAAAAGTTTATGTCAATACTTTGTTATATACCCTTTGTTGGCAATGACAGAGGTCAAACGTTTTCTGTAAGTCTTCACAAGGTTTTCACACACTGTTGCTGGTATTTTGGCCCATTCCTCCATGCAGATCTTCTCTAGAGCAGTGATGTTTTGGGGCTGTTGCTGGGCAACACGGACTTTCAACTCCCTCCAAAGATTTTCTATGGGGTTGAGATCTGGAGACTGGCTAGGCCACTCCAGGCCCTTGAAATGCTTCTTACGAAGCCACTCCTTCGTTGTCCGGGCGGTGTGTTTGGGATCATTGTCATGCTGAAAGACCCAGCCACGTTTTATCTTCAATGCCCTTGCTGATGGAAGGAGGTTTTCACTCAAAATCTCACGATACATGGCCCCATTCATTCTTTCCTTTACACGGATAAGTCGTCCTGATCCCTTTGCAGAAAAACAGCCCCAAAGCATTATGTTTCCACCCCAATGCTTCACAGTAGGTATGGTGTTCTTTGGATGCAACTCAGCATTCTTTGTCCTCCAAACACGACGAGTTGAGTTTTTACCAAAAAGTTATATTTTGGTTTCATCTGACCATATGACATTCTCCCAATCTTCTTCTGGATCATCCAAATGCTCTCTAGCAAACTTCATATGGGCGTGGACATGTACTGGCTGAAGCAGGGGGACACGTCTGGCACTGCAGGATTTGAGTCCCTGGCGGTGTAGTGTGTTACTAATGGTAGGCTTTGTTACTTTGGTCCCAGCTCTCTGCAGGTCATTCACTAGGTCCCCCCGTGTGGTTCTGGGATTTTTGCTCACCGTTCTTGCGATCATTTTGACCCCACGGGGTGAGATCTTGCGTGGAGCCCCAGATCGAGGGAGATTATCAGTGGTCTTGTATGTCTTCCATTTCCTAATAATGGCTCCCACAGTTGATTTCTTCAAACCAAGCTGCTTACCTATTGCAGATTCAGTCTTCCCAGCCTGGTGCAGGTCTACAATTTTGTTTCTCGTGTCCTTTGACAGCTCTTTGGTCTTGGCCATAGTGGAGTTTGGAGTGTGACTGTTTGAGGTTGTGGACAGGTGTCTTTTATACTGATAACAAGTTCAAACAGGTGCCATTAATACAGGTAATGAGTGGAGGACAGAGCAGCCTCTTAAAGAAGAAGTTACAGGTCTGTGAGAGCCAGAAATCTTGCTTGTTTGTAGGTGACCAAATACAATTTTTTTTCTCTCATTTTGTCTGTCATAGTTGAAGTGTGCCAATGATGAAAATTACAGGCCTCTCTCATCTTTTAAGTGGGAGAACTTGCACAATTGGTGGCTGAGTAAATACTTTGCCCCACTGTATATTTGCACGCTTTGCCAATATATCAACATCCGTGCCAATATATCAACATCCGTGCCAATATATCAACATCCGTGGCAATATATCAACATCCGTGCCAATATATCCTCCAAACACTGGCTTCGAGGGCATCATTCATTAAATGTGTGTTTGCTTATGAATTAGCCATGACCAACACATCATTAAAACAGCTCAGAGAAGTCGGTGTCTGACTCCATGTCATTGGACATTTATCTCAGGGCATAAGAGGAGCCTCTTGGTAAACATAATGAGGACCAGAACAGAGCACCACTGGAGATTCTCACAGTGATCAGTTGATTCTCTCTCACACATGCAAACGAACACACACACACACACACACACACACACACACACTGTGTGCTGTTCCCTAGAAGTTGGAATGCATGCATGTTTTCGCCGGGGTACACTGAGTGTGAGCATCTGCGTGCGTGCGTGCGTGCGTGCGTGCGTGTGCGTGTGTGTGTTTACCCTCTATATAGCGTGATGGAAAAACATACCAGACAATGGAATAGCAATAATTAGTCCAACACTGGGCTCAGGAGTGGTAACAGTGGTGCCCATTTGAACAACTTTCTCTATCTTTCTTATCTTTTCTTATCTGTAGAACCAATCCGTTCTCCTAGTTTGGCTTTGTTCCATATCGGATGCATATCGGATGCAGTTTCCCATAACTCAGTGAGCGGACAGGAAGTAATGGCCGAGCGGATCGGACGAGCTCCGACCCAGAACCTCTCCGAGCCCATTACGGAATGATGGATGAGAGCTGCAGGATCAGGGAATGGGACAGATAGAGTACACCACGGAATGGTAGAGCCTGGAATACAAAGGGCTTGAAATGAAAAATTGAAAAATGACCAAAATAATTCAATTCGATATGATAGAACTCTGTATGGGAACAGTGGGAATGATCAGAGCATCAGCTTTCTGTGAGGGTTCAGATGAGAAAACAGAATGTTCTAAATGAAAAACAATGTTCAGCATTCCAGCAGGTCACCGTGTATCCCAGAGGGCCAGTGAAAAGCAGGCTCTGTGGTGGCAGCTCAAGGCAGCTCAGAGGACTGCTGTCATTGGTCTCTCTGCTTGTTGTTCTCTACTCTCAGCTGGAGGGAGAAAACACACATACATATATAGACACCCGCACACACAGTGGTACACTTGAGGGGTGACAACATCTGTGCGTATGTGTGTGTGTCTCTGTGTGTGTCTGTCTGTGTGTACATGTGCGCATTTGTGTTCATGTGTGTGTTTTGTGAGAATGAACGTGTAAGTGTGAGAGAGAAAATGTTTTTAAATGTTTCTTAAACAAATACAGATGCATTTTATGGTTGGACTAAGACTGGTGTGTCACAGTCCCCATTGTCTCTCTGTCTGGGGGAAGCCTTAGGCCACACACACACACACACACACACACACACACACACACACACACACACACACACACACACACACACACACACACACACACACACACACACACACACACACACACACACACACACACACACACACTGAGCCACCAAACATTTCGATCCATCATTGAACAGAACAAAGTAGGATTAAAACAGATGATGATGCCCTCCATTAGTAGTCATGGGAAGAACAACATGGCTGCTGTCTGTGAAGGCTGGCCTGGCTGTTAGCATGGTCGTTAGTCTGGAGTCACACAGAGGAGTGATCAGCCGAGTCTCCCTTCTCAGCTCAGCACAGCGCAGCTGTCAATCACTCACCACTGACAACTACAATAAAACCAACAATACCCAAAACTAAGTGACTTTAAATATCTTTTTTATTTCAAAAGTACACAAACAGGACCAATTTCGTTCAATAAGGCAAAGCTCAAATGTTACAACCACTCAGAGGACTCAAAGTCTCATTGTCACAGTTTATGGGTACCACTTGCAAATCATAAATACAACTTCATGTTTTTATATATATATAGAAGATATCTATCTTTTTTTCTCATCATTGTAGTTTTTGAGTTGAAAAACTCATCTTTAACAGACATTATTACTCCAGCCACTGATATCAATATTATAATTAGTATGATTTGATCTTCATAGTCTGTTCATGAGAAGGCTGATGTCTCAATGGGAAGGTGTGAGTCTCTGTCATATTTTACGGAGGATGATTGCATTCAACAAAATCCATTATTCTCTTACCATTGCTTTTTCTACCTATTTTTCTCCTTTGCCCTCATTTCCTTCTCTCTCTCTCTCTCTCTCTCTCTCCCTCTGTCTGTCTCTCTCTCTCTCTCTCTCTCTGTCTGTCTCTCTCGCTCTCTCTTTCTCTCCCTCTCCCCCCCCCTCTCTCTCTCTCTCTCTCTCTCTCTCTCTCTTTCTCTCCCTCTCTCTGTCTCTCTCTCTCTCTCTCTCTCCCTCGCTCTCTGTCTCTCTCTCTGTCTCTCTCTCTCTCGCTCGCTCTCTCTCTCTCCCTCTCTCTCTGTATGTCTTCTGGGCTGTGTCTATACTCAGGTGACTCCTGGGCCCAATCCAAAACCAAACCTTAGCCCCTAAACCCCAATGTACTTCCCCTTGCCCCTACACCCTAATCCCTTGCAGGTGTAGATCTGAAGGGTTAAATTAACTAACACATTTTAAAATGTTTTATTTGTCTTGTCTCCAGAGTTACAGTGCATTGTGAAAGTATTCGGCCCCCTTGAACTTTGCGACCTTTTGCCACATTTCAGGCTTCAAACATAAAGATATAAAACTGAAGAATCAACAACAAGTGGGACACAATCATGAAGTGGAACGACATCTATTGGATATTTCAAACTTTTTTAACAAATCAAAAACTGAAAAATTGGGCGTGCAAAATTATTCAGCCCCCTTAAGTTAATACTTTGTAGCGCCACCTTTTGCTGCGATTACAGCTGTAAGTCGCTTGGGGTATGTCTCTATCAGTTTTGCACATCGAGAGACTGACATTTTTTCCCATTCCTCCTTGCAAAACAGCTCGAGCTCAGTGAGGTTGGATGGAGAGCATTTGTGAACAGCAGTTTTCAGTTCTTTCCACAGATTCTTGATTGGATTCAGGTCTGGACTTTGACTTGGCCATTCTAACACCTGGATATGTTTATTTTTGAACCATTCCATTGTAGATTCTGCTTTATGTTTTGGATCATTGTCTTGTTGGAAGACAAATCTCCGTCCCAGTTCTTCCAGAATGGTCCTGTATTTGGCTCCATCCATCTTCCCATCAATTTTAACCATCTTCCCTGTCCCTGCTGAAGAAAAGCAGGCCCAAACCATGATGCTGCCACCACCATGTTTGACAGTGGTGATGGTGTGTTCAGGGTGATGAGCTGTGTTGCTTTTACGCCAAACATAACGTCTTGCATTGTTGCCAAAAAGTTCAATTTTGGTTTCATCTGACCAGAGCACCTTCTTCCACATGTTTGGTGTGTCTCCCAGGTGGCTTGTGGCAAACTTTAAACAACACTTTTTATGGATATCTTTAAGAAATGGCTTTCTTCTTGCCACTCTTCCATAAAGGCCAGATTTGTGCAATATACGACTGATTGTTGTCCTATGGACAGAGTCTCCCACCTCAGCTGTAGATCTCTGCAGTTCATCCAGAGTGATCATGGGCCTCTTGGCTGCATCTCTGATCAGTCTTCTCCTTGTATGAGCTGAACGTTTAGAGGGACGGCCAGGTCTTGGTAGATTTGCAGTGGTCTGATACTCCTTCCATTTCAATATTAGCGCTTGCACAGTGCTCCTTGGGATGTTTAAAGCTTGGGAAATCTTTTTGTATCCAAATCCGGCTTTAAACTTCTTCACAACAGTATCTCGGACCTGCCTGGTGTGTTCCTTGTTCTTCATGATGCTCTCTGCGCTTTTAACGGACCTCTGAGACTATCACAGTGCAGGTGCATTTATACGGAGACTTGATTACACACAGGTGGATTGTATTTCTCATCATTAGTCATTTAGGTTAACATTGGATCATTCAGAGAACCTCAATGAACTTCTGGAGAGAGTTTGCTGCACTGAAAGTAAAGGGGCTGAATAATTTTGCACGCCCAATTTTTCAGTTTTTGATTTGTTAGAAAAGTTTGAAATATTCAATAAATGTCGTTCCACTTCATGATTGTGTCCCACTTGTTGATTCTTCACAAAAAAATACAGTTTTATATCTTTATGTTTGAAGCCTGAAATGTGGCAAAAGGTTGCAAAGTTCAAGGGGGCCGAATACCTTCGCAATGCACTGTATTTTTTGTTGTAGCTAAATACATTTCTAGTAGATGATGAACCCCTTTCATGTGTATTCCTTATACCTGTCCATTCTGTTCAGATCCTCAAAACATGCCCGGGGGTAAGTGTCCAGGGGGTAAGTGCCCAGGGCGGTATATACTAGTGCATAGGGAGGTAGGGGCTAAGTAAATTGGCAATGGGCTACATAAGGGGACATTTCTAGGGGATAGAGGATAAGGCTAGGGGCTAGGGCACAGGCTAGGGCACAGGTGTCAAAGTAATTCCATCTAGGGCCGAGTGTCTGAGACTTGCGAACTTAATAAAGGTCACTGATTAGTTAGGAACTCCCTGGTTGTCTGGGTCTTAAATGGACACTAATTGAACAGAATTAACAAAAACCAACAGACAGTCGGTCCTACATGGAATATGGTTGACACCCCTAGGCTAGAGGAAAGGCTAGGGGAAAGGGGAAAAGCTAGCGGAAAGGCTAGGGGAAAGGCTAGGGGGAGGGCTAGTGGAAAGGCTAGGGGAAAGGCTAGGGGGAGGGCTAGGGGAAGGGCTAGAGGAAAGGCTAGGGGAAAGGCTAGGGGAAAGGCTAGGGGAGGGCTAGGGGAAGGGCTAGGGGAAAGGCTAGGGGAAAGGCTAGGGGAAAGGCTAGGGGTAGGGCTAGAGGAAAGGCTAGGGGAAAGGCTAGGGGAAAGGCTAGGGGAAGGGCTAGGGGAAAGGCTAGGGGAAAGGCTAGGGGAAAAGCTAGGGGAAAAGCTAGGGGGAGGGCTAGGGGAAAGGCTAGGGGAAAGGCTAGGGGAAAAGCTAGGGGAAGGGCTGGGGGAAAGGGTAGGGGAGGTCTAGGAGAAAGGCTAGGGCTATGGGAGGGCTAGGGGAATGGCTAGGGGAAGGGCTAGGGCCAGGGGGAAGGCTAGGGGAAAGACCAGGGGAAGGGCTATGGGAAAGGCTAGGGGGAGGGCTTTGGGGAAGGGCTAGGGGGAGGGCTAGGGGAAGAGCTAGGGGAAAGGCTAGGGGGAGGGCTAGGGGAAGGGCTAGGGGGAGGGCTTTGGGGAAGGGCTAGGGGGAGGGCTAGGGGGAGGGCTAGGGGAAGGGCTAGGGGGAGGGCTTTGGGGAAGGGCTAGGGGGAGGGCTAGGGGGAGGGCTTTGGGGAGGACTAGGGGGTGGTATTTAGGGTTGGGCTAGGGGGAGGGCTAGGGGAAGGGCTAGGGGAGGGCTAGGGGGATGGCTAGGGGAAGGGCTAGGGAAGGGCTAGGAGAAGAGCTAGGGGAAGGGCTAGGGGAAGAGCTAGGGGAAGACTAGGGGAAGAGCTAGGGGGAGGGCTAGGGGAAGAGCTAGGGGAAAGACTAGGGGAAGAGCTAGGGGAAGAGCTAGGTGAAAGACTAGGGGAAGAGCTAGGGGGAGGGCTAGGGGAAGAGCTAGGGGAAGAGCTAGGGGAAGGGCTAGGGGAAGAGCTAGGGGAAGAGCTAGGGGAAGGGCTAGGGGAAGAGCTAGGGGAAAGACTAGGGGAAGAGCTAGGGGAAGAGCTAGGGGAAAGACTAGGGGACGAGCTAGGGGGAGGGCTAGGGGAAGAGCTAGGGGAAGAGCTAGGGGAAGGGCGAGGGGAAAGACTAGGGGAAGAGCTAGGGGAAGGGCTAGGGGAAGAGCTAGGGGAAGGGCTAGGGGAAGGGCGAGGGGAAAGACTAGGGGAAGGGCTAGGGGAGGGCTAGGGAAAAGACCAGGGGAAGAGCTAGGGGAAGGGCTAGGGGAAGAGCTAGGGGAAAGACTAGGGGGAGGGCTAGGGGGAGGGCTAGGGGAAGGGCGAGGGGAAAGACTAGGGGAAGAGCTAGGGGGAGGGCTAGGGGAAGGGCGAGGGGAAAGACTAGGGGAAGAGCTAGGGGAAGAACTAGGGGAAAGACTAGGGGAAGAGCTAGGGGAAGGGCGAGGGGAAAGACTAGGGGAAAAGCTAGGGGGAGGGCTAGGGGGAGGGCGAGGGCGAGGGGAAAGACTAGGGGAAGGGCTAGGGGAAGGGCTTTTGGGAAGGGCTAGGGGGAGGGCTTTTGGGAAGGGCTAGGGGGAGGGCTTTTGGGAAGGGCTAGGGGGAGGGCTTTGGGGAAGGGCTAGGAGAGGGCTAGGGGGAGGGCTTTGGGGAAGGGCTAGGGGTGGTATTTGGGGAAGGGCTAGGGGGAGAGCTAGGGGGAGGGCTAGGGGAAGGGCTAGGGGAAAGGCTAGGGGAAAGGCTAGGGGAAAGGCTAGGGCTAGGATAAGAGCTAGGGGAAAGGCTAGGGGAAGGGCTAGGGGAAAGGGTAGGAGAAGCCTAGAGCCAGGGGAGGGCTAGGGGAGGGCTAGGGGAAGGGCTAGGGGTTGGTTTGTGATTTTTTTAAATGATCTGTGGCGTAGTCAGGGATTCATGTGCATGCCGAGCCGAGCCAATCCCAGCCAAGCCTGGGATTGGGGGGCGTGGCCAGCCCTGGTCACCTAGGAAACAGCACCAGCAGCAGGCAGAGCAGTGTTGCCATTAGTGATGGGGAGAGGTTGAGAGCTCCTCCACACTCCATAGAGTTCTCCTGCAGCAAGAGAAAGAGAAAGTGAGATGGAGAGAGAGAGAAAGATAAAGAAAGAGAGAGAGAAACAGAGAGAGAGAGAGAGAGAGATAGAGAGAGATAGAGAGAGAGAAAGAAAGAGAGATAGAGAGAGAGATATAGAGAGACAGAGTCAGATACAGATTAATTCATGGCCCAGCAAAGGTTTAATCCATTGTTACAGTATGGTGAAGCTACGGTCAAGTTATTGTGTAGTTGTGGTGTGGTTGGGGAATGGATATGGTTTGGTTACCTCTGGGTGGAAGGGGTGGCAGGAGGTTAGGTTGGGCTATGGTTGTGATGTGGTTGGGTTTGGTTACCTCTGGGTGGAAGGGGTGGCAGGAGGTTAGGTTGGGCTATGGTTGTGATGTGGTTGGGTTTGGTTACCTCTGGGTGGAAGGGGTGGCAGAAGGTTAGGTTGTGATGTGGTTGTGATATGGTTGGGTTTGGTTACCTCTGGGTGAAAGGGGTGGCAGGAGGTTAGGTTGTGATGTGGTTGTGATATGGTTGGGTTTGGTTACCTCTGGGTGGAAGGGGTGGCAGAAGGTTAGGTTGTGATGTGGTTGTGATATGGTTGAGTTTGGTTACCTCTGGGTGGAAGGTGTGGCAGAAGGTTAGGTTGTGATGTGGTAGTGATGTGGTTGTGATATGGTTGGGTTTGGTTACCTCTGGGTGGAAGGGGTGGCAGAAGGTTAGGTTGTGATGTGGTTGTGATATGGTTGGGTTTGGTTACCTCTGGGTGGAAGGGGTGGCAGAAGGTTAGGTTGTGATGTGGTTGTGATATGGTTGGGTTTGGTTACCTCTGGGTGGAAGGGGTGGCAGAAGTTTAGGTTGTGATGTGGTTGGGTTTGGTTACCTCTGGGTGGAAGGGGTGGCAGAAGGTTAGGTTGTGATGTGGTTGGGTTTGGTTACCTCTGGGTGGAAGGGGTGGCAGAAGGTTAGGTTGTGATGTGGTTGTGATATGGTTGGGTTTGGTTACCTCTGGGTGGAAGGGGTGGCAGAAGGTTAGGTTGTGATGTGGTTGTGATATGGTTGGGTTTGGTTACCTCTGGGTGGAAGGGGTGGCAGAAGGTTAGGTTGTGATGTGGTTGGGTTTGGTTACCTCTGGGTGGAAGGGGTGGCAGAAGGTTAGGTTGTGATGTGGTTGGGTTTGGTTACCTCTGGGTGGAAGGGGTGGCAGAAGGTTAGGTTGTGATGTGGTTGTGATATGGTTGGGTTTGGTTACCTCTGGGTGGAAGGGGTGGCAGAAGGTTAGGTTGTGATGTGGTTGTGATATGGTTGGGTTTGGTTACCTCTGGGTGGAAGGGGTGGCAGAAGGTTAGGTTGTGATGTGGTTGGGTTTGGTTACCTCTGGGTGGAAGGGGTGGCAGAAGGTTAGGTTGTGATGTGGTTGGGTTTGGTTACCTCTGGGTGGAAGGGGTGGCAGAAGGTTAGGTTGTGATGTGGTTGTGATATGGTTGGGTTTGGTTACCTCTGGGTGGAAGGGGTGGCAGGAGGTTAGGTTGTGATGTGGTTGTGATGTGGTTGGGTTTGGTTACCTCTGGGTGGAAAGGGTGGCAGGAGTCAGGTCGTCTCCGGTCCTTCTGGAACTTCAGTCGTTCACACTTCAGAGACTCGTTATGTGCAGCCGCAGTCAAGGAACGCATGGGAGACTTCACAGTAGAGCACACTACTGGTCCACATTCAAAGCAGCGTGCCACAATATAAGGAGCACCTCACACAAGCACCCTACTTGCTTGTATCCCAGACAACATATGACAGATCAACGCTAAACAGATCAACGCTAAAGTGAATATTGCTTTGGATAGGAATTTCCCTTCTTTTCATTGCAATTCCATGGTTGTAACTAGGAGCTGTGTTCTTCCAGCAGGCTTGCAGCCTGGCCTCTCTATACTGTAGCTCAGCGTCTGCTATTGATCAGGCCCCCATCACTAGCACAGGCCCTTATGAAACATCACACACACACACACACACACACACACTCCGTTGTGAAACAGTCCATCTGTTAGAGCGCCATGCATTGTTTGAAACCCTCAACCCTCCAGCCTCAGATCTCGTACCCAAACATGCACGCGCACAGGCACACACGCACACACACACGCACATGCACACACACATGCACATTCACACACATATGCTCACACACACACACACACACACACACACACACACACACACAGCTCTTTCATCCAACTAACGGAGCAAAGGGCAAACAAACTCTCACCAAACCCGCCCGCAAATTAAAGCGATCTCTGCTTTTCCCATCGTTCCTCTCAGAGGATACAAAACAATAACTCACTGACCATAATGATGCTGACACTGGAATTCATGGGGTGAAAAAGGAGAAATAAGTTGTGTGTATCAAAATACATGAGAAGGGAATAACGTTGTTTTTCTTTTTACTGTGTGACAGCCCCTGAATAAGCAGCTGTGGAGCCAACCGAAGGGGCCGTGGGAGGTGATCACTGATCATATTGAAGTCAGACAAGCTTTAATGAAAACCCTGGAGGTTTTGCTACATTTTGCGGTTGGCTCACACACACACTCAAAAACACATTCACTCCCTGAGTTCGAGAGATGTGAAATCAATTCTACCCGTACCTCTGTACTGTGCCACTCATGCCTTACACCACATCCTCTCCCCCTGTTCCCCTGTCCACACCCCTACACATATCCACACCCATACTGTCCCCGATTTCACCCTTTACTCCACCAGTCCACCCCTTCAAACCGGTCTCTGTGATAAGGATATACATGATCTCGATGGGGTCCATGGTGATTGGAGCAGCATCAGAACAGTCACACTTGTTGTCTACCACCACCATGAAGAGATTACTGCTGGGGATCTGCTGGATCACAAATGATCTGCCAATAGGAAAACACAGAGGAAGGGAAAGGGCGAAAAAGAGAGAGAGATGGAGGAGAAATAGAGAGATGGAGGGGAAAGAGAGAGAGATGGAGGAGAAAGAGAGAGAGATGAAGGAGAAAGAGAGATGAAGGAGAAAGAGAGAGAGAGAGAGATGGAGGAGAAAGAGAGAGAGATGAAGGAGAAAGACAGAGAGAGAGATGGAGGAGAAAGAGAGAGAGAGATGGAGGGGAGAGAGAGCGAGATGTACACTTCAGATTGACTTCAGATTACAGTACCAGTGTAACAGGGGGACACTTTGAAAAGATTCCAATGGGCATGTGTCAAAAAATATGCCTTGTCTCGGTGTGTTGCACACACACACACACACACACACACACACACACACACACGCAAAGGCACATACACATATTCTAACCCCCCCCCACACACACGGCCCATCCAAGGCCCTCACCGATGAAGTGTTGCAGAATATAAAACACTCCAAAGGAGAGAAATGGGAAGCAGACTCCAGTTCCTCGAGTTCCAGATCTTCCCATGGCTGGGTTTAACTGGCCGAGGAGACACTGTCTGATCTGGCCTCCTGGTTAGTGATTTATGTCTCAGCATAGGGTTTATGAACAGGAGAGGCCGTAAAGATGATCTCTTCTTTCTCTCTCACTCTCTCTTTGTCTTTCTCTCTGACCCCCTCTCTTTTCCACCGACTGTGATTTATGTCTCTCACTGTAATGCATTTATCACTAGTGGATCTCCTCAAAGGAGAGGAGACACGCACGCACGCTCGCCTGCACACACGCATGCACGAATACAGCATCTCCGCAAAATAACCTTCAGAGGAAAGTAGCCTGACTAAGTATACAGCCTCTCCAGCTTAACATACTCTAGTCTAACCCAGTCCAACCCAGTTACTCCAACTCAGCCCAGACTAACCCAGTCCAACCCAGTTACCCTAACTCAGAGCAGTCTAACCCAGTCCAACCCAGTTACCCTAACTCAGAGCAGTCTAACCCAGTCCAACCCAGTTACTCTAACTCAGCCCAGACTAACCCAGTTCAACCCAGTTACCCTAACTCAAAGCAGTCTAACCCAGTCCAACCCAGTTACTCTAACTCAGCCCAGTCTAACCCAGTTATTCTAACTCAGCCCAGTCTAACCCAGTCCAACCTAGTTACTCTAACTCAGCCCAGTCTAACACAGTCCAACCCAGTTACTCTAACTCAGAGCAGTCTAACCCAGTCCAACCAAGTTACTCTAACTCAGCCCAGTCTAACCCAGTCCAACCCAGTTACTCTAACTCAGCCCAGACTAACCCAGTCCAACCCAGTTACTCTAACTCAGAGCAGTCTAACCCAGTCCAACCCAGTTACCCTAACTCAGAGCAGTCTAACCCAGTCCAACCCAGTTTACCCTAACTCAGAGCAGTCTAACCCACTCCAACCCAGTTACTCTAACTCAGCCCAGACTAACCTAGTCCAACCCAGTTACCCTAACTCAGAGCAGTCTAACCACCTCCAACCCAGTTACCCTAACTCAGCACAGTCTAACCCAGTCCAACCCAGTTACCCTAACTCAGCACAGTCTAACCCAGTTACCCTAACTCAGCACAGTCTAACCCAGTTCAACCCAGTTACCCTAACTCAGCACAGTCTAACCCACTCCAACCCAGTTTACCCTAACTCAGCCCAGTCTAACCCAGTCCAACCCAGTTACCCTAACTCAGCCCAGTCTAACCCAGTCCAACCCAGTTACCCTAACTCAGAGCAGTCTAACCCAGGCCAACCCAGTTACCCTAACTCAGCCCAGACTAACCCAGTCCAACCCAGTTTACCCTAACTCAGCCCAGACTAACCCAGTCCAACCCAGTTTACCCTAACTCAGCCCAGTCTAACCCAGTCCAACCCAGTTACCCTAACTCAGCACAGTCTAACCCAGTCCAACCCAGTTACTTACCCTAACTCAGAGCAGTCTAACCCACTCCAACCCAGTTACCCTAACTCAGCATAGTCTAACCCAGTCCAACCCAGTTTACCCTAACTCAGCCCAGTCTAGTTTTAGAGGCCCCCATCTTAGCTGTGCAGAGAAATGTTTTCAATTTTTAAGCCAATTTCCTGCAATTCTACATGGAGCTGAGAGACATTTTTGTAGTTTGAAAGCTAATTATCTACGATTCTACACGTTATGTCATGGAGAAAATGTAAAATTGAGCCGTTTTAAAGCAAACTCCCTGCAACTCTATGCATTTTGCTCAAACATAATAACAAAATCTATATTGCTAAATTCATTGTTTGGGGAATTTTCACTGATTGTCTAGATGTTATTTTGGTTATTGTTAGTTCTCAAAGATTATATTATGTAGCCCATTATATTTTCTACAAACTTTACATCTTGTTTAAGTCTTTTAAGTTTACACTGAAAGTGTTTTTCCATCCCGAAAATTAGTTTACACTGTTTGGACTAGGTGACCAAAAAACACACTGCCCAAGGATACCAATTGCAAAAAAAACCTTGTCCAGCACAGTCTATTCAAGCCCAGACCATCCTAACCTAACTCAGCACAGTCTATTCAAACCCAGTCCATCCTAACCTAACTCAGCACAGTCTATTCAAGCCCAGACCATCCTAACCTAACTCAGCACAGTCTATTCAAGCCCAGACCATCCTAACCTAACTCAGCACAGTCTATTCAAGCCCAGTCCATCCTAACCTAACTCAGCACAGTCTATTCAAGCCCAGTCCATCCTAACCTAACTCAGCACAGTCTATTCAAGCCCAGACCATCCTAACCTAACTCAGCACAGTCTATTCAAAGCCAGACCATCCTAACCTAACTCAGCACAGTCTATTCAAGCCCAGACCATCCTAACCTAACTCAGCACAGTCTATTCAAGCCCAGACCATCCTAACCTAACTCAGCACAGTCTATTCAAGCCCAGACCATCCTAACCTAACTCAGCACAGTCTATTCAAGCCCAGTCCATCCTAACCTAACTCAGCACAGTCTATTCAAGCCCAGTCCATCCTAACCTAACTCAGCACAGTCTATTCAAGCCCAGACCATCCTAACCTAACTCAGCACAGTCTATTCAAACCCAGACCATCCTAACCTAACTCAGCACAGTCTATTCAAGCCCAGACCATCCTAACCTAACTCAGCACAGTCTATTCAAACCCAGACCATCCTAACCTAACTCAGCACAGTCTATTCAAACCCAGACCATCCTAACCTAACTCAGCACAGTCTATTCAAGCCCAGTCCAACTCAGCCCAGTCTAACCCAGCCCAGCCTAACCTATTCTAACTCAGACCAGTGTATCAAAGAGCTCTATTTTCATGTAATCTGACCAAATCACTGGTTCCAATCCAAGTGCCGATGCGTTTACATTTGTTGGATTACATGAAACTAGAGCTCTTTGGCCAAGCACAAGTGGTGGGTTTGGTCGTCAAAATGGGAATGCATGAGCAGAAAATAACCCCATAACAACTGTAAAATATGGTGTTGGATCTTCAATGTTAAGGGGCTATTTCACTGGTCCTTAGACCCTTGTTAAGGTCAAAGGCATCATGAACTTTACCCAGTAGCAGGACGTTCTGACAAAAAACCTGTTGCCTCTGACAGGAGGCTGAAACATTAGGAACATTTCTGTTTCAAAACTGTTTCAAAACTATAAATCCTACAAACACATGCTTACCACCGTTAGAAAGGTAAGAACCTTTGGATTCCAATACAGGTGTGGGATTCAATTACAGAGCCAGAGCAACAGCATGCAAAGAAAAGCACAAAAATACATGCATATATATATATATATATATACAGTGCCTTCGAAAGTATTCAGACACCTTGACCTTTTCCACATTTTGTTACGTTACAGCCTTATTCTAAAAATGGATTAAATAAAAACATTTCCTCAGCATTCTACGCACAATACCCCATAATGACAAAGTGAAAACAGGTTTTGTGAAATGTTTGCAAATGTGTAGAAAACAAAAACAGGAATGACTTATTTTCATAAGCATGAAATTGAAATTGAGCTCAGGTGCATCCTGTTTACATTGATCATCCTTGAGATGTTTCTACAACTTGATTGGAGTCCACCTGTGGTATATTCAATTGATTGGACATGATATGGAAAGGCACACATCTGCCTATATAACGTTCCACAGTTGACAGTGCATGTTAGAGCAAAAACCAAGCCATGAGGTCGAAGGAATTGTCCGTAGAGCTCCGAGACAGGATTGTGTCGAGGCACAGATCTGGGGAAGGGCATCAAAAAATGCAGCATTGAAGGTCCCCAAGAACACATTGGCCTCCATCATTAATAAATGGAAGAAGTTTGGAACCACCAAAACTCTTCCTAGAGCTGGCAGCCCGGCCAAACTGAGCAATCGGGGGATAAGGGCCTTGGTCAGGGAGGTGCCCAAGAACCCGATGGTCACTCTGGCAGAGGTCTAGAGTTCCTCTTTGCAGATGGGCGAACCTTCCAGAAGGACAACCATCTCTGCAGCACTCCACCAATCAGGCCTTTATGGTGCCCAGTGAAGGAATCCAAATACTTCCCGAATGTACTGCACTGTATACAGTGCCTTCAGAAAGTATTCACACCCCTTGACTTTTTACACATTTTGTTGTGTTACAGCCTGAATTTAAAATGGATGAAATGTAGATGTTGTGTTCCAGCCTGAATTTAAAATGGATTAAATGTAGATGTTGTGTTCCAGCCTGAATTTAAAATGGGATTAAATGTAGATGTTGTGTTCCAGCCTGAATTTAAAATGGGATTAAATGTAGATGTTGTGTTCCAGCCTGAATTTAAAATGGATTAAATGTAGATGTTGTGTTACAGCCTGAATTTAACATGGATTAAATGTAGATGTTGTGTTCCAGCCTGAATTTAAAATGGATGAAATGTAGATGTTGTGTTCCAGCCTGAATTTAAAATGGATTAAATGTAGATGTTGTGTTCCAGCCTGAATTTAACATGGATTAAATGTAGATGTTGTGTTCCAGCCTGAATTTAACATGGATTAAATGTAGATGTTGTGTTCCAGCCTGAATTTAACATGGATTAAATGTAGATGTTGTGTTCCAGTCTGAATTTAACATGGATTAAATGTAGATGTTGTGTTCCAGCCTGAATTTAACATGGATTAAATGTAGATGTTGTGTTCCAGCCTGAATTTAACATGGTGTCACGCCCTGACCATAGTTTACTTTGTATTTTCTATGTTTTGATTGGTCAGGGTGTGATCTGAGTGGGCATTCTATGTTTCATGTCTTGTTTGTCTATTTCTATGTTCAGCCTGATATGGTTCTCAGTCAGAGGCAGGTGTTCATCATTGTCTCTGATTGGGAACCATATTTAGGTAGCCTGGGGTTCACTGTGTGTTTGTGGGTGATTGTTCCTGTCTATGTGTTTTTCACCAGATAGGCTGTTTTAGGTTTTCGTTACGTTCATCACGTTCTTTATTTTGTAGTGTTTGCATTGATTCGTGTTTTACGTTTGTCCATTAAAACATGGATCGCAATCTACACGCTGCATTTTGGTCCGACTCTCCTTCTCATAAAGAAAACCGTTACAGAATCACCCACCACAAAAGGACCAAGCAGCGTGTCAACAGGCAGGAGCAGCGCGAGGAGAAGCGCAATAAGGATTTCTGGACATGGGAGGAAATCCTCGACGGGAGAGGACCCTGGGCTAAACCAGGGGAGTGTAGCCGCACTAAGGTGCAGCGGGAGAAGAAACAACAGGAACAGCCCAAAGAGGAGTACAGTATGGAGTATACTACTTGGGAGGAGATCGACAGGTGGGCGGCCGACCCAGGGAGAGTGCCGGAGCCCGCCTGGGATTCGCTGGAGCAGTGCGAGGAAGGTTACCGTAGAATGGAGGCGGTGAAAGCAGAGAGGCGCTGGTATGAGAAGGCAGCTCGGCGACGCGGATGGAAGCTTGAGAGGCAGCCCCAAAAATTTCTTGGGGGGGGGCTAACAGGGAGTATGGCTATGCCAGGTAGGAGACCTGGGCAGACTCCCTGTGCTTACCGGGGGGCTAGAGAGACCGGACAGGCACCGTGTTATGCAGTGGTGCGCACGGTGTCTCCAGTGCGGGTGCATAGCCCGGTGCGGTATATTCCAGCTCCGCGTGTCTGCCGGGCTAGATTGAGCGTCGAGCCTAATGCCATGAAGCCGGCTCTACGCAGCTGGTCCCCAGTGCGTCTCCTTGGGCCGGTTTACATGGCACCAGCCTTGCGCTCGGTGTCTCCGGTTCGCCTGCATAGTCCAGTGCGGGCTATTCCACCTCGCCGCACTGGCAGGGCGACCGTGAGCATTCAACCAGGGAAGGTTGGGCAGGCTCGGTGCTCAAGAGCTCCAGTGCGCCTGCACGGTCCGGTTTTTCCAGTACCACCTCCACACCCCAGCCCTCCGGTAGCAGCTCCCCGCACCAGGCTTCCTGTGCGTGTCCTCGGCCCAGTACCACCAGTGCCAGCACCACGCATCAGGCCTACAGTGCGCCTCGCCTGTCCAGCGCTGTCGGAGCCCTCCTCCTCTCCAGCGTTGTCGGAGTCTCCCGCCTGTTTAGCGCTGTTAGAGCCTTCCTTCTCTACAGCGCTGCCGGAGTCTCCCGCCTGTTCAGAACTGCCAGTTTGCAAAGAGCTGCCAGTTAGCATAGAGCTGCCAGTTAGCATAGAGCTGCCAGTTAGCATAGAGCTGCCAGTTAGCATAGAGCTGCCAGTTAGCATAGAGCTGCCAGTCTGCAAGGAGCTGCCAGTCTGCAAGGAGCTGCCAGTCTGCAAGGAGCTGCCAGTCTGCATAGAGCTGCCAGTCTGCATGGAGCTGCCAGTCTGCAAGGAGCCGCCAGAGCTGCCAGTCTGCAGGATGCCGCCAAAGCTGCCAGTCTGCAAGGAGCCGCCAGAGCTGCCAGTCTGCAAGGAGCCGCCAGAGCTGCCGGTTAGCATGGAGCAGCCAGGGCCGCCAGTCAGCATGGAGCAGCCAGGGCCGCCAGTCAGCATGGAGCAGCCAGGGCCGCCAGTCAGCATGGAGCAGCCAGGGCCGCCAGTCAGCATGGAGCAGCCAGTCAGCATGGAGCAGCCAGTCAGCATGGAGCAGCCAGAGCAGCCAGTCAGCATGGAGCAGCCAGAGCTGCCAGTCAGCATGGAGCAGCCAGAGCTGTCAGTCAGCATGGAGCAGCCAGTCAGCATGGAGCAGCCAGTCAGCATGGAGCAGCCAGAGCAGCCAGTCAGCATGGAGCAGCCAGAGCTGCCAGTCAGCATGGAGCAGCCAGAGCTGTCAGTCAGCATGGAGCAGCCAGTCAGCATGGAGCAGCCAGAGCTACCAGTCATCATGGAGCAGCCAGAGCAGTCTGCCAGCATGGAGCAGCCAGAGCTGTCAGTCAGCATGGAGCAGCCAGAGCAGCCAGTCTGTGACCAGTCTCTTCCAGATCTGCCAGTCGTCCAGACTCTTCCAGATCTGCCAGTCGTCCAGACTCTTCCAGATCTGCCAGTCGACCAGACTCTTCCAGATCTGCCAGTCGACCAGACTCTTCCAGATCTGCCCGTCGTCCAGACTCTTCCAGATCTGCCAGTCGTCCAGACTCTTCCAGATCTGCCAGTCGTCCAGACTCTTCCAGATCTGCCAGTCGTCCAGACTCTTCCAGATCTGCCAGTCGTCCAGACTCTTCCAGATCTGCCAGTCGTCCAGACTCTTCCAGATCTGCCAGTCGTCCAGACTCTTCCAGATCTGCCAGTCGACCAGACTCTTCCAGATCTGCCAGTCGACCAGACTCTTCCTGATCTGCCAGTCGACCAGACTCTTCCTGATCTGCCAGTCGACCAGACTCTTCCAGATCTGCCAGTCGACCAGACTCTTCCAGATCTGCCAGTCGTCCAGACTCTCTCAGATCTGCCAGTCGTCCAGATTCTCCCAGATCTGCCAGTCGTCCAGATTCTCCCAGATCCACCAGTCAGCCAGGATCTTCCAGACCCGCCAGCCAGCCAGGATCTGCCGGATCTAACCACCTGCCTGAGCTTCTTCTCAGTGCTGAGCTTCTTCTCAGTGCTGAGCTTCCTCTCAGGGCTGAGCTACCCATCTGTCCCGAGTTACCTCTGTCCCGAGCTGTCCCTCTGTCCCATGTTATCATTGTGGTGGGTAACCTATTTAGGGACGTTTAGGAGGGGGATTAAAACTGTCATGGAGTGGGGTCCACGTCCAGCGCCAGAGCCGCCACCGCGGACAGATGCCCACCCAGACCCTCCCCTATAGGTTCAGGTTTTGCGGCCGGAGTCCGCACCTTGGGGGGGGGGTACTGTCACGCCCTGACCATAGTTTACTTTGTATTTTCTATGTTTTGATTGGTCAGGGTGTGATCTGAGTGGGCATTCTATGTTTCATGTCTTGTTTGTCTATTTCTATGTTCAGCCTGATATGGTTCTCAGTCAGAGGCAGGTGTTCATCATTGTCTCTGATTGGGAACCATATTTAGGTAGCCTGGGGTTCACTGTGTGTTTGTGGGTGATTGTTCCTGTCTATGTGTTTTTCACCAGATAGGCTGTTTTAGGTTTTCGTTACGTTCATCACGTTCTTTATTTTGTAGTGTTTGCATTGATTCGTGTTTTACGTTTGTCCATTAAAACATGGATCGCAATCTACACGCTGCATTTTGGTCCGACTCTCCTTCTCATAAAGAAAACCGTTACACATGGATTAAATGTAGATGTTGTGTTCCAGCCTGAATTTAAAATGGATTAAATGTAGATGTTGTGTTCCAGCCTGAATTTAACATGGATTAAATGTAGATGTTGTGTTCCAGCCTGAATTTAAAATGGATTAAATGTAGATGTTGAGTCACTGTCCTACACAACACCCCATAATGTCCAAGTGGAATTATGTTTTTAGAAAAAAATTTAAAAAATAATTTAACAGCTGAAATGTATTGAGACAATAAGTATTCAAATTTGCTTAACAACTCACATAATACATTTCATGGATTTTCTCTGTGTGCATAGTGTTTAACATGATTTTAGAATGACTACCTCATCTCTTTTTGAATGACTGCCTCACCACACATTCAATTATCTGTAAGATCCCTCAGTCGAGCAGTGAATTTCAAACACAGATTCAACAACAAAGACCAGGGAGGTTTTCCAATTCCCCAATTCCTATTGGTAGATGGGTAAAAATAATAAAAGCAGACATTGAACATCCCTTTGAGAATGGTGAAGTTAATAATTACACTTTGCATGGTGTATCAATACAACCAGTCACTATGAAGATAAAGGTATCATTCGTAACTCAGTTGCTGGAGAGGAAGGAAGCCACTCAGGGATTTCACCATGAGACAATTGATGACTTTAAAACAGTTACAGAGTTTAATGGCTGTGATAGGAGAAAACTGAGGATGGATCAACAACATTGTAGTTACTCCACAATATTAACTTAAATTACAGAGTGAAAAGAAGGAAGTCTGTATAGAATAAAAATATTCCAAAACATGCATCCTGTTTGCAAGAAGGCACTAAAGTAATACTGGAAAACATGTGGCAAAGAAATGAACTACAACTAGAGTGTTATGATTGGGGCAAATCCAATACAACACATCCCTGAGCACCACTCTTCATATTTTCAAGCATGGTGGCTGCATCACGTTATCCGCAAGAACTAGGAAGTTTTTCAGGATAAAAATAAATGGAATAGAGCAATGCTGGAAAGACAGAGGATAGAGGAAAAGTTCATTCAGTCTGCTTCTCAACAGACACTAGGATACAAATTCACTTTTCAGCAGGACCATAACCTAAAACAACCTAAAACACAAGGCCAATTATACACTGAAGTTGTTTACCATTGTATGTTCCTGAGTGGCCTAGTTGGAGTTTTGACTTAAATCAGCTTGTAAACCTATCGCAAGACTTGAAAATGGCTGTCTAGCAATGATCAACAACCAACTTGAGAGAGCTTGAAGTATTAAAGAAATAAAAATATTGTAAAATTGTACAATCCAAGTGTGCAAAGCTTTTAGAGACTTAACCAGATCGGCAGAGATTGCAGCTGTGAGCCTAAGATGATTCTAACATGTATTGGCTCATAATTATGTAAATGAGATATTTATATATTTAATTTTCAATAAATGTACAAACATTTCTAAAACCATGTTTTCAATTTGTCATGATAGGGTTTTGTGTGTGGATGGATGAGAAAAATAATAATAATTAATACATGTTGAATTCAGGCTGTAACACAACAAAATGTGGAAAAAGTCAAAGGGGTGTGAATACTTTCTGAAGGTACTGTGTATATATATTTTCTTTATTTTGCGGGGAGGGTTGGTTCCCAAATTGTCTCCATGTTTGGGAAAAAGACATTTGATAGTCTAGATTTGAAATAAAATATGTCACCAATGATCCTAAAACAAATAGAAATAATAAAAAAAGGTTAGGACTTTTACCTAATGGCGGTGCTCTAAACATGCTGGCGCTGAGCGATTAACTAATATGTTGTTTTTTAGTTGTTGACCAATGTTGGTACAATCATTTGAATTCCATTTAATTCTATTTTTTTGTGAGCCAAACGCTCTGTTTCTCTAGACAGAAATCAAATAATTAATGACAGAAATCAAGTCAAGAACTATGTGGGACGCTGGGCTGAAGGGAGTTTTCAGTCAGCAAATATTCAAAACTAGTTTAGCTACAATGACTACAATAATCCATTGCGCCTATTCTTTCCGGCTCAGACTGAGATGGATAAACTTTTACGGCTGCTACTTTATGTTAGATACACACAGACCGCATGAGAGAGGAATGTACAAACACAAGGAGAGAGAAGGATAGAGACAGTTCGTGAAAGTATGCCTTATCTACTTTGAAGAACTAGTACATTATTTTGTCAGACAGCTCTGCAGCATACTTAGGCAGGCTTGCCTAGCTAACTAGGATGACTACAGACAGTACAGTATTTGGAGCACAGAGAGAACGTTGTCTGGCTGGCTTGCTGCTTCTGCCTGATCAGCGATAAGATGATGACTTTAAGGAGTGAAAATAATAATTCATCAAATATACACTAAGTCATATACACAACTGAAATATTTTATTATTTCATAGTTATTTCCTATTTCTCTATTGATGTCTACCCAATGTGGACCTTAAACAGACAATGGAATATTTTCAGTGTTTTGGCAAAACTGAATGTTTTTTAACTTCCATTAAAAAGCTCTAAAATAATTTGAATGTCATTATTGTCCCCCGCGATGAAATCGGGAAGGGGGCTGTGGATCGGTCTCCATCCGTATGTATGTTTACATGTTCATTAGTCTCACGCAATATCTCAGACAGCACTGGGCCGATTATGACTAAACATGGGGGAATGATGCGTGTTGTCATGGAGATCCGGCATTTACAAAATGACACTGATTGGCCAAAGACGAGAGCTATAATAATTAACTGAAATTTGTAGTCACACTAAAACATGCATAAATTCCCATAGGAACACAGACATTTTAAAAGTACAGGGCTTGTGCAAAGTGCCATGTCTTCGCGTTTTGTCTTAAAGGAATGTACATATGAGGAGATAGCTGAAGTCGTAACCTTTCACTGATGTAATCTGATCTCATATGAGGAGATAGCTGAAGTCGTAACCTTTCACTGATGTAATCTGATCTCATATGAGGAGATAGCTGAAGTCGTAACCTTTCACTGATGTAATCTGATCTCATATGAGGAGATAGCTGAAGTCGTAACCTTTCACTGATGTAATCTGATCTCATGTATGATTTCCAGTTTGTCCACTAGATCGCAGCAGAAGATCACATGGCGTGACTTGGCCACTTGAAACCAGATGCGTTTGATCTGTGCGAAAATAGCTGAAAGGATTTTCAAGCCTTATGTCATAAAATGACCGTGGCGACCGGGGCTTTTAAGTTATCCTGTAACAATGACATCGCCAGCAGTAAAAAGACAAGTGCTGTAGCTTTGGAATGATATGTCCCTTTCTATTTTCTGACTGAAATTGACTGAGTGGGTCCAGCTTAAGCTCCGCGGACCAGGTACCAGGTCCAAAACAACCGCTCAGAGTTTAACAGGTTACAAAATCTCAAATTTTTTGGAGCATACAATATAGCTCAGCATTTCAATTATTTATTTTATACATTTTGCTCATCTTTTTCAAGGGTGTCAATCATTTCAGGCCCCACTGTATGTGTGTACACACACTCAGTGGTGTAAAATACTTAAGTAAAAATACTTTAAAGTATTAGTTAAGTCGTTTTTTTGGGTATCTGTACTTTACTTTACTATTTATATTTTTGACTACTTTTACTTCACTACATTCCTAAAGAAAATGGTGTGCTTTTACTCCATACGTTTCCCCTGACACCCAAAAGTCCTAGTTACAATTTGAATGCTGAGCAGGACAGGAAAAAGGTTCAATTCACACTCTTTTCAAGAGAACATCCCTGGTCATCCCTACAGCTTATGATCTGGTGGATTCACTAAACACAAATGCTTCCTTTGTCTGAGTGTTGGAGTGTTCCCTTGGCTGTCTGTAAATGATGTCTGAGTGTTGGAGTGTTCCCCTGGCTGTCTGTAAATGATGTCTGAGTGTTGGAGTGTTCCCCTGGCTGTCTGTAAATGATGTCTGAGTGTTGGAGTGTTCCCTTGGCTGTCTGTAAATGATGTCTGAGTGTTGGAGTGTTCCCCTGGCTATCTGTAAATGATGTCTGAGTGTTGGAGTGTTCCCCTGGCTGTCTGTAAATGATGTCTGAGTGTTGGAGTGTTCCCCTGGCTGTCTGTAAATGATGTCTGAGTGTTGGAGTGTTCCCTTGGCTGTCTGTAAATGATGTCTGAGTGTTGGAGTGTTCCCCTGGCTATCTGTAAATGATGTCTGAGTGTTGGAGTGTTCCCCTGGCTGTCAAAAACAGTCATAAAAAAGGAAATTGTGCCATCTGGTTTGCTAAATAAAAGGAATTTGTACTTTTACTCAAGTATGACAATTGAGTACTTTTTCCACCTCTGTACTTAAGTACATTTAAAACAGAGTTTTAGACTTTTACACAATTATTATTTTACTGGGTGACTTTCACTTTTACTTGAGTCATTTTCTATTAAGGTATCTTTACTGTTACTCAAGTATGATAATTGGGTACTTTTCCCACCTCTGCACACACAGAACGGTGTGCTTCTGACACACACTCACACACAGAACGGTGTGCTTCTGACACACACTCACACACAGAACGGTGTGCTTCTGACACACACCCACACACAGAACGGTGTGCTTCTGACACACACAAACACACAGAACGGTGTGCTTCTGACACACACTCACACACAGAACGGTGTGCTTCTGACACACACTCACACACAGAACGGTGTGCTTCTGACACACACTCACACACAGAACGGTGTGCTTCTGACACACACAAACACACAGAACGGTGAGTTTCTGACACACACTCACACACAGAACGGTGTGCTTCTGACACACACTCACACACAGAACGGTGTGTTTCTGACACACACTCACACACAGAACGGTGAGTTTCAGACACACACAAACAGACAGAACGATGTATTTCTGACACACACAAACACACAGAACTGTGTGTTTCTGACACACACAAACACACAGAACGGTGTGTTTCTGACACACACTCACACACAGAACGGTGAGTTTCAGACACACACAAACACACATAACGATGTATTTCTGACACACACAAACACACAGAACTGTGTGTTTCTGACACACACAAACACACACAAACACACAGCGTTGGAGTCAGAGGAGAAAAGTGTCATAGAAGCAATAAGTAGCCCTTTCTCATGGCTCTAACCCCTTAACCACGCAGTATAAAGAATACCATGACTTCCCTATCAAATACCACTCTTGGTCATGTATGAATTATATGTACCACCCGCGTGATACTGTAAACCCTATTAGCAGTGACCACTTTATCGAAGGAAAATGTACTTGCTACGACCAGAGGTGGGAAAAGTACCCAACTATCATACTAGTAGTAAAAGTAAAGATACCTTAATAGAAAATGACTCAAGTAAAAGTAAAAGTCCCCCAGTAAAATTTTACTTGAGTAAAAGTCTAAAAGTATTTGGTTTAAAATATATTTAAGTATCAAAAGTAAAAGTATAAATCATTGCAAATTCCTTATATTAAGCAAACCAGACGGCACAATTTTCTTGTTTTTAAATTTACGGAAAGCCAGGGGAACATTCCAACAGTCAGACATAATTTACAAACGAAGCATGTGTGTTTAGTGAGTCCTCCAGATCAGAGGCAGTAGGGATGACCAGGGATGTTCTCTGTTTAGTGAGTCCTCCAGATCAGAGGCAGTAGGGATGACCAGGGATGTTCTCTGTTTAGTGAGTCCTCCAGATCAGAGGCAGTATGGATGACCAGGGATGTTCTCTGTTTAGTGAGTCCTCCAGATCAGAGGCAGTAGGGATGACCAGGGATGTTCTCTGTTTAGTGAGTCTGCCAGATCAGAGGCAGTAGGGATGACCAGGGATGTTCTCTGTTTAGTGAGTCCACCAGATCAGAGGCAGTAGGGATGACCAGGGATGTTCTCTGTTTAGTGAGTCCTCCAGATCAGAGGCAGTATGGATGACCAGGGATGTTCTCTGTTTAGTGAGTCCTCCAGATCAGAGGCAGTATGGATGACCAGGGATGTTCTCTGTTTAGTGAGTCCACCAGATCAGAGGCAGTAGGGATGACCAGGGATGTTCTCTGTTTAGTGAGTCTGCCAGATCAGAGGCAGTCGGGATGACCAGGGATGTTCTCTGTTTAGTGAGTCCTCCAGATCAGAGGCAGTATGGATGACCAGGGATGTTCTCTGTTTAGTGAGTCTGCCAGATCAGAGGCAGTAGGGATGACCAGGGATGTTCTCTGTTTAGTGAGTCCACCAGATCAGAGGCAGTAGGGATGACCAGGGATGTTCTCTGTTTAGTGAGTCTGCCAGATCAGAGGCAGTAGGGATGACCAGGGATGTTCTCTGTTTAGTGAGTCCACCAGATCAGAGGCAGTAGGGATGACCAGGGATGTTCTCTGTTTAGTGAGTCCGTCAGATCAGAGGCAGTAGGGATGACCAGGGATGTTCTGTTAAGTGTGTGAATTTGACTATTTTCCTGTCCTGCTAAGCATTCAAAATGTAACGAGTACTTTTCAGTGTCAAGGACAATGTATGTAGTTAAAAGTACATTATTTCCTTTAGGAATGTAGTGAAGTAAAATAAAAGTTGTCAAAAATGTAAATAGTAAAATAAAGTATAGATACCCCCAAAAACTCCTTAAGTGGTACTTTAGAGTATTTTTACCCCACTGGCTACGACTGTGAAATGTGATTGTCTCATCTAGCTATCCTAAAATGAATGCACTAATTGTAAGTCACTCTGGATAACAACTCAAATTTAAATGCAAAAATGTATAAAATACGAACCCTGTCTACTATGGACGATGTATACTTTAGTGCACTTGATAACATACACATTAATGTTGACTTACAATGTACAGTTGGAACAGCCACCAGGGATAATCTTCAAGTCTTGTGTTTTAAACGGACTACACCAGAATGTGCTTCGTAAGGACACGTCTCTCAAAGAGGACAGAGTTAGTTGAAGATGACAATAGATGGTCCTGTGTATTGTGGCTAATAGATGTGTGGTATCGCTGCAATAAAACTATTCACTTCTGGAGCCTAAAACATCAACTACAGCCACTTTGTTTCCTCTTTCATAACCTGAGCGCAGATGTCTGATAGTTGCTTCATATAACACACACACACACACACACACACACACACACACACACACACACACACACACACACACACACACACACACACACACACACACACACACACACACACACACACACACACACAGACACACACACAGACAGATAGACAGACAGACAGACAGACAGACAGACACACAGACAGACAGACACACAGACACACAGATAAACAGCACGCATGCACGCGCACAAGCACGCACGCACACACACACACACACACACACACACACAGAGACAAACAACACACACACACACAGACAACACACACAGACAACACACACACACACACAAATCCGCTCTTAAGTAACAAACTAAAAGTTCACTAAATAAACACTGAAGAGTTGTTCAGTGGAGGAGAGCCGTGGAGCTGTGAGAATATATTTCCTACAGGCTAAAACGTGTCCCAATGAAAATAAGAGAACATCTCTCAGTCAGCCACTAACATAAACCAGATGTTTATTACCAACATCCCCTATTACTAATATGAGCTATAAAATTCCATATAACCAAAATAAAAACTCCATTTCACTTTGTCAAATTCATTGTGCTTTAAAAAGGATTTATAGGAAACCGACTAGTTGGGTTAGACTGAGAGTTCTGCCTGCTCAACTCAAACCGCTTTCATCTATTCATCTACTGACAACAATGTGCTCTTCTCAAAGCATCATCAGATGTTTAATGTGTGTGTTCGTGTGTTTGTGTCTGTGGGTGTGCGCACGTGTGTGTATATGTGCATGTGGGTGTGTTTCCGATCCTGTCGCTGATAAATGTAATAAGATTATATTAATCGCGGATTCTCAGTTAGGGTTCAGAGTTCAATCCATCGCTTATGATTTATTCATATTTATTCAAATATAGGCCTGACACAACTCACCCATTGGCTGTAAATGCTAAAATACCTGGGCCCTCTGGGATCAGCCAATCACAGAGGCTCACTTGGATCTGTGTGGCGTGTGATTAGCTTTAAGGTTCGTTGCCTGGGTGACTTCTCTTCTGTTTGAACATTAGTAAGGCTATACCTTGTGACAGATATCCTGCATATGTCTGTGTGTGTGTGTGTGTGTGTGTGTGTGTGTGTGTGTGTGTCTGACTGCACCCCAACCCGCATTTAATCCTGGCACCCAGGGCTGTGGTTACCCTCCTGAACCTGAGAGCCAAAGAGAACGCATACACGCACGCATGCGCACGCACACACACACACACACACACACACACACACACACACACACACACACACACACAGACAGACAGAGACACTTCTAAGTTTCCTTGGCAGCTCCACAGCTGGGAGCAATGAAGGGCCCATCGGAGTGATTCAGAGAACACCCCACAATTGCCTGACAGAGAAGCCCAAATTGTTAATGGGGACCACACTAATTTCCCCGTTTCTAAAGGAAGCCTTTTTCTTTTTTTCTACTCCTCTCTCCCTCAGCTTGTGTTGTGGTCACATTTTAAACTGTGTTTGAGAGAGTGTGTGTATAAACGTGTGAATGTACGTGGGCATGCCAGTGTATAGGTCTATGTTTATCTATAAGTGTGTGACTGGAAAACCATGAATCCTCCATGGCTGTTAACTGTGATAATCAGCTCTATGCAGAGGTGGGACCAAGTCACTATTATTCAAGTCACAAGTCACAAGGTCCAAGCGTAGATTTATTTACAGCTCTTGGTGATCCAATGGTGAAAGCACCATATCATACACAATATACAAGTCGATTTAACAAATATACACGGTCAATAGCCCTAAAGGTATAACCTCTGTATCAGGCTTTAACCTGTCCTGTCTGAGAAACCAAATGTATTCTGTCTAACAGGAACAGGTAGATCTACATAATAAGCTCAATAAGCACCAAACAATTACCCAATAGGCAATTACAACCAATAAACTGGTTCTACAATGTAAAGGACATTTCCATATCCATTGTTACATTTGTACATTCGTCTTAATCAGACGTAATGTTTATTACTGATATTCCACCACCATGCGAACATGTAACAATCATTTTCTCTTATTCAACACCCTGAGTCGAAAACGTGGAGCGCAGGCCGCGTACAGTAGCCTATTTCTATGTGCACTAAGACGCGCGTGCTCCTAATACGAACAACAAAAACGACAGACACACGGAACTCTGAACAAAGGAAACTATACATTGAATTAAATAAAACAGAACTTCCACCTCATGAGTCTTTTGCGAATGTTCACGTGTACTATAAACATCGCGCACACTCAGAGTAAGTAACGATTGGCTATAAAATGAAAACGTATCGTAGGCCTATCAAACGTGAAACAGAAATGTCTAGGTGTTCCAATAAACAGTAAGGTAATGGAACGATTAAATGCTAGCAATTATTGTAGTATTAGGTGGGATATATATTTACAACACATGGCCTATGGATTTAAATGTGAAAGCGACAGCCAAAATTTCAACAAGAGAAAAACATCACTCTCCACTGGCGGGAGTTTGAAGATTGCAAATGAAGAGCCATGCCTAAGGTGCAAGCTTCATAAGTCAATTAACAATATTAAGCAATTGTTACATACCAAAAGACCAGTAGACCTATGCTAGTAATTGTTGCCCCATTGCTGGTGAGCTTGCAGTAACAGTACATATTCTTGGTCACTAAACATTTTTGGAGCAGGATATTTATTTATTATGGCAATCCTCTCCCCCTACAATTTGACGTTTGCGCTGCACCAGATCCTATAGCTGTAGCCTACAACAAATCAGCAATCTTTCGCCTGCTCACCGACCTGTGTTGATTGACAGTTTGCTGGTCCAATAAGAGTGCCGATTGTGTTTCACTAGCCAATATGTTGCAGGGTGATGCTGCAGCTCTACTGTCTCTGGCTGCATGTCGATTAATCCATGTAGACTGTGCCACAAAATGAGTGACATTACAAAACCTGGACAGATCATTTCAAGTCATCAGTCTCAAGTCAAAGTCGAGTCCCGAGTCTTGAAGCTCCAAGTCCAGTCTCAAGTCATCAAATCTGTGGTCAAATGTGTGACTGGAGTCAGACAGGAGTCCAAGTCATGTGACTCGAGTCCACAGCTCTGGCTATATGTAATGAACTGTGCATTTTAACTGTTTACAGCAGTACTAGTGGAAATAAAGGACCATAGACTGCACCATAGACTGCATTTGATTGGCAGTGTGTGTGTGTGTGTGTGTGTGTGTGTGTGTGTGTGTGTGTGTGTGTGTGTAAACTGTGACGTACTTGATGCATCCCTCACAGTCGATGTTCCCAGTGGTCTCCTTTATGGTTCTCTCTGAGACAAAGGCTGGGTACTCTGTATCACATGGCACCAACATGGTCCGATCACCCCTCTGGGCTAGAGAGAGAGAGAGAGAGAGAGAGAGAGAGAGAGAGAGAGAGAGAGAGAGAGACAGAGACAGAGACAGAGACAGAGACAGAGACAGAGAGACATTTGGAGATTAGAATAAAACATTATTTTCTAAACTACTGTAAATATGTTAATCACACACTCCTTTTACAGACATAGTGAAACCACTATGCAATGACTACATCCAGTTTATCTGATAGTGGTGTTTTAAATTCATTACATGTATCACTGCTGCCACTCAGTGATTTGTGGTAGTACTGCAGTTGATTAAAAAAAGGATGTACGGAACACTGTATTAATTCATTGCACAAGCAAACCACCTTGTCTACAGTAAATGTACATACTAAATTACTATACAATAAGAAAACGATGAGCTTAAAAACATTTCTACAAAGAAACATAGTCATAGGCTGATTAGGAAGGAGTGTGCATTAACATACAGTAGGTTTATGGGATGGGTTTGTCTGAACGCTTAGGATTAGTTCAATTTGAGGACGTGCATGGACACACATGGATTCCGTTGCCAGTTGGTTCTGATGTGGGACAGGCCTATCTGGTGTGTGTCTGATGGTTTTGTCTCTTTTGTGAGGTGATGGGAGTGTAAGAGCTGGGGTTAGCAAGCTGTGAAATTGTGTCTTCTGTTCCATGTCCAACCCAAAGAAACCATGTTTCTACAGCATTTTCAGCAGCCCTCCCGTTCTCTCGCTCTCTCTCTCTCTCTCTCTCTCTCTCTCTGTCTCTGTCTCTGTCTCTGTCTCTGTCTCTGTCTCTGTCTCTGTCTCTGTCTCTGTCTCTGTCTCTGTCTCTCTCTGTCTCTGTCTCTGTCTCTGTCTCTGTCTCTGTCTCTGTCTCTGTCTCTGTCTCTCTGTCTCTGTCTCTGTCTCTCTCTCTCTCTCTCTCTGTCTCTGTCTCTGTCTCTGTCTCTGTCTCTCTCTCTCTCTCTCTCTCTCTGTCTCTGTCTCTCTCTCTCTCTCTCTCTCTCTCTGTGATTTCCTTAGTACACTATTGACTAACAGTAGGCCTGCATTCTAAAAACAGTTGTTCATATTCTCTCCTCTTCTTCTATCAGGTCTTGGTGAGCCTTCTAGACAACCTTTGTTTGACAGCTAATATTTCACTTATTTGTTTTGGCACTAGGTAGCAACATCTAATGCCTTCATTTGACGCTAGTTTGAGGGACTTAACTGCCAGACAGGGAATCAGGCTTACACAGCCCATTAAGTATTGAGTGGAACATAGTTCCTACCTTGGCAGTGGCCTGTCTGTGTGTGTGGATGAAGCCTGTCTCTCTGGTTCCATAAAGGATATTGCTTCCTACTGCCACCAATATGACACACATCCTCACAGATCATAAAGCTCACGCATGCATGCATACGCACACAAATAGATGTATGCACGCACGCACACACACACACACGCACGCACGCACGCACGCACGCACGCACGCACACACGCACGCACGCACGCATGCACACACACACACACACACACACACACAGACACACACACACACACACAGCGGGGTCAGTTGAGGTAGCTCCATGGACTGCTCTGGCTGTCCTTTAAATGTCCTGTAAGGAGTTTGTGACCATTAGTCTTTCATTCTGTTTTTCCAGCGGTCACACTGACTCAGAGAAAGAGAGAAAGAGACTGAAAAAGAGAGAGGTGAACGAGTGGAAAGACAGAGGATCATGGAGAGGTCATGACTGAGATGTGTGTTTTGTGTGTGAGCAAGGTTTTTTTTGCGGTCAGAAGTTATAGTCTTGCTCATGTCCTGCACTCTTAACCTCTCGGCTGTGGTTTTCAACATAGAACAAAATGTGAGTGGCGTCTTCAACATCCAATCACAATTGAGTGTGACGGGCTCGCCCAACCAGCAGCTGGCCTCTAAACACACCTGACCCTACTACCCACTTACCTTTGGCTGTGAGGTCAGAGTACCACCAGCTGTACAGATTAAACTCCAGCATAAAACTGAAGAGAAGGAGAAGAAAGATACATAGAATCATCATCAATCCTCATATTCCCAGGGAATCACAAACACACAGTTCTACTACGTATCAACCTATAATCCACAACAACCACAACAACCCAATCACCCCTGGGACTGAACTCTGTGGCTCTGACATCAGACCACCCAGGAAGCAGGGCGATTCCACAACCACAGAGAGCCCACTGCATTGTGGGAGTGCCCCAGCTAAGTGGCGACATAAGGATGTCATTACAGCTCATGAACGGAGCTAACGTCACCACAGGCCTAGAGGACGCCCATGAACGAAGGAGCACATACACGCAAATGGATGTGCGTACGCACACACACACAAACATCCACGCGCGCACGCACGCACACACACACACACACACACACACACACACACACACACACACACACACACACACACACACACACACACACACACACACACACACACACACACACACACACACACACACACACACACACACACACACACACAGCTTACATGACAAGTTCTGTAAGGAGCCACTTCACTGTGGCAAAGATGGCAAAGTAGGGCTGGAGAGAGAAGAGAGGAACATAACAGTTACCATCTACAACTGAGAAATAATGTCACTAACTACGTACTGTACATGAACAGATTGGAGATTGGAGAGGGTGTGAGCTTGCTGGAAGGATACATTTATAAACATGGGGTACTCACGTCCAATAGTGCACGGGAACCGTCACTACTTTCTGCAAAGATCCTACAGATCGCTTGGTAGTCATACAGAGTAACCCTGGAGAGGGGTAAAGAGAGGTGGGGCGGTCAAAACCGCTCCAATCTTCTAGTCCAAAGGTAGCAAAGTAACAGGCCTAAAAATGTTGCCATTTATTTAGAGATAAAGGTAGATATAAATGAGGGATAATTATTTTATTTAACTAGGTAAGTCAGTTAAGAACAAATTCTTATTTTCAATGATGGCCTAGGAACAGTGGGTTAACTACCTTGTTCAGAGGCAGGACAACAGATTTGTACCTTGTCAGCTCAGGGATTTAATCTTGCAACTTTTTGGTTGGTAGTCGAACGCTTTCACCACTAGGCTACGCTGCCGCCCCAAAGATGGATTGTTTATGTGTGCCATTCAGAGGGTGAATAGGCAAGACAAAATATTCAAGTGCCTTTGAATGGGGTACAGTAGTAGGTGCCAGGTGCAACAATATGTGTCAAGAATTGCAACACTACTGGGTTTTTCAAGTTTAACAGTTTCCCGTGTGTATCAAGAATAGTCCACCACCCAAAGGACATCCAGCCAACTTGACACAACTATGTGAAGTATTGGAGTCAACATGGGCCAGCATTCCTGAGGAACGCTTTCAACACCTTGTAGAGTCAACATGGGCCAGCATCCCTGTGGAACGCTTTCAACACCTTGTAGAGTCAACATGGGCCAGCATCCCTGAGGAACGCTTTCAACACCTTGTAGAGTCAACATGGGCCAGCATCCCTGTGGAACGCTTTCAACACCTTGTAGAGTCAACATGGGCCAGCATCCCTGTGGAACGCTTTCAACACCTTGTAGAGTCAACATGGGCCAGCATCCCTGTGGAACGCTTTCAACACCTTGTAGAGTCAACATGGGCCAGCATCCCTGTGGAACGCTTTCAACACCTTGTAGAGTCAACATGGGCCAGCATCCCTGAGGAACGCTTTCAACACCTTGTAGAGTCAACATGGGCCAGCATCCCTGTGGAACGCTTTCAACACCTTGTAGAGTCAACATGGGCCAGCATCCCTGTGGAACGCTTTCAACACCTTGTAGAGTCAACATGGGCCAGCATCCCTGAGGAACGCTTTCAACACCTTGTAGAGTCAACATGGGCCAGCATCCCTGTGGAACGCTTTCAACACCTTGTAGAGTCAACATGGGCCAGCATCCCTGTGGAACGCTTTCAACACCTTGTAGAGTCAACATGGGCCAGCATCCCTGTGGAACGCTTTCAACACCTTGTAGAGTCAACATGGGCCAGCATCCCTGTGGAACGCTTTCAACACCTTGTAGAGTCAACATGGGCCAGCATCCCTGTGGAACGCTTTCAACACCTTGTAGAGTCAACATGGGCCAGCATCCCTGAGGAACGCTTTCAACACCTTGTAGAGTCAACATGGGCCAGCATCCCTGTGGAATGCTGTCAACACCTTGTAGAGTCAACATGGGCCAGCATCCCTGTGGAACGCTTTCAACACCTTGTAGAGTCAACATGGGCCAGCATCCCTGTGGAACGCTTTCAACACCTTGTAGAGTCAACATGGGCCAGCATCCCTGTGGAACGCTTTCAACACCTTGTAGAGTCAACATGGGCCAGCATCCCTGTGGAACGCTTTCAACACCTTGTAGAGTCAACATGGGCCAGCATCCCTGTGGAACGCTTTCAACACCTTGTAGAGTCAACATGGGCCAGCATCCCTGTGGAACGCTTTCAACACCTTGTAGAGTCAACATGGGCCAGCATCCCTGTGGAACGCTTTCAACACCTTGTAAAGTTCATGCCTCGACAAATTGAGACTGTTCTGATGGC
>NC_143037.1:67712500-67740000 GCF_057628025.1 Oncorhynchus mykiss | reverse complement strand
AATGGCAGGGGACAAGCACCCCTTCTGAGAGGTGGTCGTGGGCCTCGTTTGAGAGGTGTGGGGGAACGTGGTAGAGGACAAGGCCACGGACCAAGCACCCCTTCTGAGAGGTGATCGTGAGCCTCGTTTGAGAGGTGTGGGGGAACGTGATAGAGGACAAGGCCACGGACCAAGCACCCCTTCTGAGAGGTTGTCGTGGGCCTCGTTTGAGAGGTGTGGGGGAACGTGGTAGAGGACAAGGCCACGGACCAAGCACCCCTTCTGAGAGGTGGTCGTGGGCCTCGTTTGAGAGGTGTGGGGAACGTGATAGAGGACAAGGCCACGGACCAAGCACCCCTTCTGAGAGGTGATCGTGAGCCTCGTTTGAGAGGTGTGGGGGAACGTGATAGAGGACAAGGCCACAGACCAAGCACCCCTTCTGAGAGGTTGTCGTGGGCCTCGTTTGAGAGGTATGGGGGAACGTGGTAGAGGACAAGGCCACGGACCAAGCACCCCTTCCGAGAGGTTGTCGTGGGCCTCGTTTGAGAGGTATGGGGGAACGTGGTAGAGGACAAGGCCACGGACCAAGACAGCGGCAGCAACAGCAAAGAGTGTCCAATGAAACCCAAGCAATAGTTGTAGACTATGTCGTAAATCATGGCATGACAATGACTGAGGCAACTGCAATGATTCAACCAAACCTCCGAAGATCAACCGTGGCCTCAATCATCAGAACTTTCTGCAATGAGAACCGGTAAGTCTTCAGCATGCAGTAAACATTAGGCTACTCTCAATTGTCAAATGACTGTATACTGTATGCCAATGTGTACCACAGAGTAGGTGATGTGACTAAATGTGTTCTTACTGTAATTTTCACCTGCAGAATGGAGACTCAGCCAAATAGGGGAGGCAGAGGCAAAATTCTGACTGACCAACAAGAGCGGGCTGTGGTCAATTTGGTTCGGGCCAGAAATTATATTCGCCTTACAGAAATTTGACAGCACATCTTGGCCATGAAGACATGTTCAACAATGTGGAAGCCATAAGTTTGCCGACTGTTGCACGCATGCTGAAAAGGCACCAGGTGTCTCCAAAACAACTATACTGTGTGCCTTTTGAAAGAAATGCAGACAGAGTGAAGTAACTGAGGACTGAGTATGTTCAGGTATGTTCAGTTTCAAGATTCCTGTTGTGAAGAATTTACCAAAAATTCTATATCATTTTAGTCAGTAATTGTCTTTCCAAAATATATTTTAAGAAGGTGATGGAGCTGGATGCTGATGAAAGCCATCACAAATTCCTCTTTTTGGATGAGGCAGGCTTCAACCTGACCAAGACAAGGAGGAGTGGTTGGAATTTCATTGGCCAGCGGGCAACCATCCAAGTACCTGGACAACGTGAGTCCAACAACATGTGTGCGGCTATATCGGAAGATGGTGTGGTGAGACGCAGACCTCGTATTGGATCATATAATGCAGCTCTCCTTGTAACCTTCCTTGATGAGCTAAATCAGGTCTGTAGAGCTGATGGCGTGACCTATGTCATTGTGTGGGATAATGTCAGGTTCCATCATGCTCAAATGGTGCAAGCATGGTTTCAGGCCCATCCACAATTTACCACCCTGTACTTACCCTCATACTCTCCTTTCCTTAACATTATTGAGAATTTTTTCTCCACATGGAAGTGGAAGGTATATGATAGGAGCCCTCACGAACAAGCCACCCTTCTCCAGGCCATGGATAACGCATGCTATGACATCATGGCAGACCAGTGTCAGGCCTGGATTCGCCATGCCCAAAGATTCTTCCCAAGATGTTTGGCTAATGAAAACATCCATAGTGGTGTGGATGAGAACCCGTGGCCAAATCCACAAGACAGGGTTGTAGGAAATATAGCCCAGTAATTAAGCCTTTGTTTTGCTTTTTACAGTAAGCCAGGTGAGGAACACTGCAGTGATGTTTTACAGTAAGTCAGGTGAGGAACACAGCAGTGATGTTTTACAGTAAGCCAGGTGAGGAATACTGCAGTGATGTTTTACAGTAAGCCAGGTGAGGAACACAGCAGTGATGTTTTACAGTAAGCCAGGTGAGGAATACTGCAGTGATGTTTTACAGTAAGTCAGGTGAGGAACACTGCAGTGATGTTTTACAGTAAGCCAGGTGAGGAACACAGCAGTGATGTTTTACAGTAAGTCAGGTGAGGAACACAGCAGTGATGTTTTACAGTAAGTCAGGTGAGGAACACAGCAGTGATGTTTTACAGTAAGCCAGGTGAGGAACACTGCAGTGATGTTTTACAGTAAGTCAGGTGAGGAACACAGCAGTGATGTTTTACAGTAAGCCAGGTGAGGAATACTGCAGTGATGTTTTACAGTAAGTCAGGTGAGGAACACTGCAGTGATGTTTTACAGTAAGCCAGGTGAGGAACACAGCAGTGATGTTTTACAGTAAGTCAGGTGAGGAACACTGCAGTGATGTTTTACAGTAAGCCAGGTGAGGAATACTGCAGTGATGTTTTACAGTAAGTCAGGTGAGGAACACTGCAGTGATGTTTTACAGTAAGCCAGGTGAGGAACACTGCAGTGATGTTTTACAGTAAGCCAGGTGAGGAACACTGCAGTGATGTTTTACAGTAAGCCAGGTGAGGAACACAGCAGTTGACATTTTACTGTCATTTTTGTATTTTTTGTAGCTAATTATTTTTGCTTTGATTTAAAGAAACCTATGTTGTGATTTTATTTTATTTTGTCAATACACTTCAGGTTTTGTTCAGTGATTCCACTGTGTCTGTAGTATTCTCTCTACTAGTCATTTTACAGTGATGCATTTATACAGTGCCTTTGCGACCTTTTGCCACATTTCAGGCGTCAAACATAAAGATATAAAACTGTATTTTTTTGTGAAGAATCAACAACAAGTGGGACACAATCATGAAGTGGAACGACATTTATTGGATATTTAAAACTTTTTTAACAAATCAAAAACTGAAAAATTGGGCGTGCAAAATGATTCAGCCCCCTTAAATTAATACTTTGTAGCGCTACCTTTTGCTGCGATTACAGCTGTAAGTCGGTGGGGTATGTCTCTATCAGTGTTGCACATCGAGAGACTGACATTTTTTCCCATTCCTCCTTGCAAAACAGCTCGAGCTCAGTGAGGTTGGATGGAGAGCATTTGTGAACAGCAGTTTTCAGTTCTTTCCACAGATTCTCGATTGGATTCAGGTCTGGACTTTGCCTTGGCCATTCTAACACCTGGATATGTTTATTTTTGAACCATTCCATTGTAGATTTTGCTTTATGTTTTGGATCATTGTCTTGTTGGAAGACAAATCTCCATCCCAGTCTCAGGTCTTTTGCAGACTCCATCAGGTTTTCTTCCAGAATGGTCCTGTATTTGGCTCCATCCATCTTCCCATCAATTTTAACCATCTTCCCTGTCCCTGCTGAAGAAAAGCAGGCCCAAACCATAATGCTGCCACCACCATGTTTGACAGTGGGGATGGTGTGTTCAGCTGTGTTGCTTTTACGCCAAACATAACGTTTTGCATTGTTGCCAAAAAGTTACATTTTGGTTTCATCTGACCAGAGCACCTTCTTCCACATGTTTGGTGTGTCTCCCAGGTGGCTTGTGGCAAACTTTAAACAACACTTTTTATGGATATCTTTAAGAAATGGCTTTCTTCTTGCCACTCTTCCATAAAAGCCAGATTTGTGCAATATACGACTGATTGTTGTCCTATGGACAGAGTCTCCCACCTCAGCTGTAGATCTCTGCAGTTCATCCAGAATGATCATGGGCCTCTTGGCTGCATCTCTGATCAGTCTTCTCCTTGTATGAGCTGAAAGTTTAGAGGGACGGCCAGGTCTTGGTAGATTTGCAGTGGTCTGATACTCCTTCCATTTCAATATTATCGCTTGCACAGTGCTCCTTGGGATGTTTAAAGCTTGGGAAATCTTTTTGTATCCAAATCCGGCTTTAAACTTCTTCACAACAGTATCTCGGACCTGCCTGGTGTGTTCCTTGTTCTTCATGATGCTCTCTGCGCTTTTAACGGACCTCTGAGACTATCACAGTGCAGGTGCATTTATACGGAGACTTGATTACACACAGGTGGATTGTATTTATCATCATTAGTCATTTAGGTCAACATTGGATCATTCAGAGATCCTCACTGAACTTGTCATGTACTGTCATGTTGTGTCTTGTCTCTGTCCTTTCCCTTCACCCTGTCTCCCTCTGCTGGTCGTTGTTAGGTTACCTTTTCTCCCCCGCTTTCCCCCAGCTGTTCCTTGTCTCCTCTTGACTACCTCGTCACCCCTTCTCCCACCTGTTCCCCTTTTCCCTCTGATTAGTCCCCTATATCTCTCTCTGTTTTTGTTCCTGTCCTTGTCGGATTCTTGTTTGTTGTGTTTCATGCCTGAACCAGACTGTCGTCATGTTTGCTGTAACCTTGTCTTGTCCTGTCGGAATCTGCCGGTCCGTCTGAGCCTACCTATGTTTGGTAATTAAAGAAGCTCTGTTTAAGTTAATTCGCTTTTGGGTCCTCATTCACGCACCGTAACAGAAGAATCCGACCAAGAATGGACCCAGCGACTTCGGATCCTCTCCACTCAGCCGTCGGGATCCAGGGAGCGATGCTAGGCAGACACGAGCAGGAAGTGTCTGCTGCTCGACATGCCGTTGAGACCCTGGCCACCCAAGTCTCCAACCTCACAGAACAGGTTCACCATCTCCGCCTCGATCCACCGGCCACTTCCAGGGCTTTCGAATCTCCGGAGCCCAGAATCAATAACCCGCCGTGTTACTCTGGGGAGCCCACTGAATGCCGCTCGTTCCTCACCCAGTGTGATATTGTGTTTTCTCTCCAGCCCAACACTTACTCCAGGAGCACTGCTCGTGTCGCCTACGTCATATCTCTCCTTATTGGACGGGCTCGTGAGTGGGGCACGGCAATCTGGGAGGCAAGGGCTGAGTGTACTAACCAGTATCAGGACTTTAAGGAGGAGATGATACGGGTTTTTGATCAATCTGTTTTTGGGAAGGAGGCTTCCAGGGCCCTGTCTTCCCTATGTCAAGGCAATCGATCCATAACAGACTACTCTATTGAGTTTCGCACTCTTGCTGTCTCCAGTGGCTGGAACGAGCCGGCCTTGCTCGCTCGTCTTCTGGAGGGTCTCCGCGCAGAGGTAAAGGATGAGATTCTCTCCCGGGAGGTTCCTTCCAGCGTGGATTCCTTGATTGAACTCGCTATTCGCATTGAGCGACGGGTTGATCTTCGTCACCGAGCTCGTGGAAAGGAGCTCGCGCTCTCCGTCGCTCCCCTCTCCGCATCACTACCATCTTCCTCTGCCGGCTCGGGTGCTGAGCCCATGCAGCTGGGAGGTATCCGCATCTCGACTAAGGAGAGGGAACGGAGAATCACCAACCGCCTCTGTCTCTATTGCGGTTCCGCTGGTCATTTTGTCACTTCATGTCCAGTAAAAGGCCAGAGCTCGTCAGTAAGCGGAGGGCTACTGGTGAGCGCTACTACTCCTGTCTCTCCTTCAAGATCCTGCACTACCTTGTCGGTCCATCTACGCTGGACCGGTTCGTCAGCTTCCTGCAGTGCCTTAATAGACTCTGGGGCGGAGGGCTGTTTTATGGACGAGACCTGGGCTCGGGAACATGACATTCCTCTCAGACAGTTAAAGGAGCCCACGGCCTTGTTCGCCCTGGATGGTAGTCCTCTCCCCAGGATTCAGCGTGAGACGCTACCTTTAACCCTCACTGTTTCTGGTAATCATAGTGAAACCATTTCTTTTTTAATTTTTCGTTCACCTTTTACACCTGTTGTTTTGGGCCATCCCTGGCTAGTTTGTCATAATCCTTCCATTAATTGGTCTAGTAATTCTATCCTCTCCTGGAACGTCTCTTGTCATGTGAAATGTTTAATGTCTGCTATCCCTCCTGTTTCCTCTGACTCTTCTTCACAGGAGGAGCCTGGTGATTTGACAGGGGTGCCGGAGGAATATCACGATCTGCGCACGGTGTTCAGTCGGTCCAGGGCCACCTCTCTTCCTCCACACCGGTCGTATGATTGTAGTATTGATCTCCTTCCGGGAACCACCCCCCCCCCCCCGGGGTAGACTATACTCTCTGTCGGCTCCCGAACGTAAGGCTCTCGAAGATTATTTGTCTGTAGCTCTTGACGCCGGTACCATAGTCCCCTCCTCCTCTCCCGCCGGAGCGGGGTTTTTTTTTGTCAAGAAGAAGGACGGGTCTCTGCGCCCCTGCATAGATTATCGAGGGCTGAATGACATAACAGTGAAGAATCGTTATCCGCTTCCTCTTATGTCTTCAGCCTTCGAGATCCTGCAGGGAGCCAGGTTTTTCACTAAGTTGGACCTTCGTAACGCTGACCATCTCGTGCGCATCAGGGAGGGGGACGAGTGGAAGACGGCGTTTAACACTCCGTTAGGGCACTTTGAATACCGGGTCCTTCCTTTCGGCCTCGCTAACGCTCCAGCTGTCTTTCAGGCATTAGTCAATGATGTCCTGAGAGACATGCTGAACATCTTTGTTTTCGTTTACCTTGACGATATCCTGATTTTTTCACCGTCACTCCAGATTCATGTTCAGCACGTTCGACGTGTCCTCCAGCGCCTTTTAGAGAATTGTCTTTTTGTGAAGGCTGAGAAGTGCACTTTTCATGCCTCCTCCGTCACATTTCTCGGTTCTGTTATTTCCGCTGAAGGCATTAAGATGGATCCCGCTAAGGTCCAAGCTGTCATTGATTGGCCCGTCCCTAAGTCACGCGTCGAGCTGCAGCGCTTTCTCGGCTTCGCGAACTTCTATCGTCGTTTCATCCGTAATTTCGGTCAGGTGGCAGCTCCTCTCACAGCCCTTACTTCTGTCAAGACGTGCTTTAAGTGGTCCGTTTCCGCCCAGGGAGCTTTTGATCTCCTCAAGAATCGTTTTACATCCGCTCCTATCCTTGTTACACCTGACGTCTCTAGACAGATCGTTGTCGAGGTTGACGCGTCAGAGGTGGGCGTGGGAGCCATTCTTTCTCAGCGCTCCCTCTCTGACGACAAGGTCCACCCATGCGCGTATTTTTCTCATCGCCTGTCGCCGTCGGAACGTAACTATGATGTGGGTAACCGCGAACTGCTCGCCATCCGGTTAGCCCTAGGCGAATGGCGACAGTGGTTGGAGGGGGCGACTGTTCCTTTTGTCGTTTGGACTGACCATAGGAACCTTGAGTACATCCGTTCTGCCAAACGACTTAATGCGCGTCAGGCGCGTTGGGCGCTGTTTTTCGCTCGTTTCGAGTTCGTGATTTCTTATCGTCCGGGCTCTAAGAACACCAAGCCTGATGCTTTGTCTCGTCTCTTCAGTTCTTCAGTAGCCTCCACTGACCCCGAGGGGATTCTCCCTGAGGGGCGTGTTGTCGGGTTGACTGTCTGGGGAATTGAGAGGCAGGTAAAACAAGCGCTCACTCACACTCCGTCGCCGCGCGCTTGTCCTAGGAACCTTCTTTTCGTTCCCGTTCCTACTCGTCTGGCCGTTCTTCAGTGGGCTCACTCTGCCAAGTTAGCCGGCCACCCTGGCGTTCGGGGTACGCTTGCTTCCATTCACCAGCGTTTTTGGTGGCCCACCCGGGAGCATGACACGCGTCGTTTCGTGGCTGCTTGTTCGGTCTGCGCGCAGACTAAGTCCGGTAACTCTCCTCCTGCCGGCCGTCTCAGGCCGCTTCCTATTCCCTCTCGACCGTGGTCTCACATCGCCTTAGATTTTGTCACCGGACTGCCTTCGTCAGCGGGGAAGACTGTTATTCTTACGGTTGTCGATAGGTTCTCTAAGGCGGCTCATTTCATTCCCCTTGCTAAGCTTCCTTCTGCTAAAGAGACGGCACAAATCATCATCGAGAATGTTTTCAGAATTCATGGCCTTCCGTCAGACGTCGTTTCGGACAGAGGTCCGCAATTCACGTCTCAATTTTGGAGGGAGTTTTGCCGTTTGATTGGGGCTTCCGTCAGTCTCTCTTCCGGCTTTCACCCCCAGTCTAACGGTCAAGCAGAACGGGCCAATCAGACTATTGGTCGCATCTTACGCAGTCTTTCTTTTCGCAACCCTGCGTCTTGGTCAGAACAGCTCCCCTGGGCAGAATACGCCCACAACTCGCTTCCTTCGTCTGCGACCGGGCTATCTCCTTTTCAGAGTAGCCTCGGGTACCAGCCTCCGCTGTTCTCATCTCAGTTCGCCGAGTCCAGCGTCCCCTCCGCTCAGGCTTTTGTCCAACGTTGCGAGCGCACCTGGAAGAGGGTCAGGTCTGCACTTTGCCGTTATAGGACGCAGACTGTGAGGGCTGCTAATAAGCGTAGAACTAAGAGTCCTAGATATTGTCGCGGTCAGAGAGTTTGGCTCTCCACTCAGAACCTTCCCCTTAAGACGGCTTCTCGCAAGTTGACCCCGCGGTTCATTGGTCCGTTCCGTATTTCTCGGGTCATTAATCCTGTCGCAGTTCGACTTCTTCTTCCGCGATACCTTCGTCGCGTCCACCCGGTCTTCCATGTCTCCTGCATCAAGCCCGTCCTTCGCGCCCCCGCTCGTCTTCCCCCCCCCCCCCCCATCCTTGTCGAGGGCGCACCCATCTACAGGGTCCGTAGAATTTTGGACATGCGTCCTCGGGGCCGTGGTCACCAGTACCTCGTAGATTGGGAGGGGTACGGTCCTGAGGAGAGGAGTTGGGTTCCCTCTCGGGACGTGCTGGACCGTGCGCTGATCGAGGATTTCCTCCGTTGCCGCCAGGTTTCCTCCTCGAGTGCGCCAGGAGGCGCTCGGTGAGTGGGGGGGTACTGTCATGTACTGTCATGTTGTGTCTTGTCTCTGTCCTTTCCCTTCACCCTGTCTCCCTCTGCTGGTCGTTGTTAGGTTACCTTTTCTCCCCCGCTTTCCCCCAGCTGTTCCTTGTCTCCTCTTGACTACCTCGTCACCCCTTCTCCCACCTGTTCCCCTTTTCCCTCTGATTAGTCCCCTATATCTCTCTCTGTTTTTGTTACTGTCCTTGTCGGATTCTTGTTTGTTGTGTTTCATGCCTGAACCAGACTGTCGTCATGTTTGCTGTAACCTTGTCTTGTCCTGTCGGAATCTGCCGGTCCGTCTGAGCCTACCTATGTTTGGTAATTAAAGAAGCTCTGTTTAAGTTAATTCGCTTTTGGGTCCTCATTCACGCACCGTAACAGAACTTCTGGAGAAAGTTTGCTGCACTGAAAGTAAAGGGGCTGAATAATTTTGCACGCCCAATTTTTCAGTTTTTGATTTGTAAAAAAGTTTGAAATATCCAATAAATGTTGTTCCACTTCATGATTGTGTCCCACTTGTTGTTGATTCTTCACAAAAAAAATACAGTTTTATATCTTTATGTTTGAAGCCTGAAATGTGGCAAAAGGTCGCAAAGTTCAAGGGGGCCGAATACTTTCGCAAGGCACTGTATGTAGTACCATAATGAGACAATGTTTCACATATCTTGTACTACAATATTTAATGATTGTACGAACAACTACACAGTGAAACTTTCAGTATCTTGTGTGTGGGTGATCTAAATGAATCTTCCTATGGTATTTCATGATAAATGTGTTATTTGAACCAATGATTCTGCAAGTGCAAGGTTTCTTTAAAGATATGAATGCACAATGCAATGTTTTGAACATTGGACAGCCTGTGTTACAAGTGATGACCGTTTTGAGATTTGTGTCTAGTTTTGAAAAATGGCCACAAGGTTCTGTAATTAGTGCCAAAGTGATTGTTAAAAACTGTAACATCATATGATGCGAAACGCAGCACACCGGCTGTATTTCTGTATTTTGAAAGTTATACAGTATATCTTGAAAACATGCTGACATGCAAAACATTTTTGGGACTATGTCAACAATAGACTAATGAAACAAACACCAAAATATACTTTTTGGGTGGAGTTTTCCTTTAAGACATACAGACAACAGTACAGTGGGATAAGAGCCCACCTTATCTGTGATCCATCATCTCTCCAGACATACACACAGACAGAGAGACAGTGCAGTGTGAGATTTAACATCTTACCAGAGAGTAGTCCTCTGCAACCAGGATGAAGCCATTGTTGTCTATCAGGTAACAGTTGATGTTCTGAAGAGGAGGCAGAGAGGGGAGAGGAGGAGGAGAGAGGAGAGATGAGGAGGACAGAGAAGAGAGAAGGGGATGTCATCATCAAGTAAATATAGCAGAAGGAGAGGAAGAGGAGACAGAGGAGAGAGGAGGAGGATGAGGAGTGAGGAGAGAGGAGAGAGGAGGAGGATAATGAGAGATGAGAAGGATGAGGAGAGATGAGGAGGATAAGGAGGATGAGGAGATAGGAGAAAAGAGGAGGATGAGGAGAGATGAGGAGGATAAGGAGGATGAGGAGATAGGAGAAAAGAGGAGGATGAGGAGAGATGAGGAGGATAAGGAAGATGAGATAGGAGAGAAGAGGAGGGCGAGGAGAGAGGAGAAGGATGAGGAGAAAGGAGGAGGATGAGAGAGGAGGATAATGAGAGATGAGGAGGATGAGGAGAGATGAGGAGGATAAGGAGGATGAGGAGATAGGAGAAAAGAGGAGGATGAGGAGAGATGAGGAGGATAAGGATGATGAGAAAGGAGAGAAGAGGAGGGCGAGGAGAGAGGTGAAGGATGAGGAGAAAGGAGGAGGATAAGGAGGATGAGGAGATAGGAGAAAAGAGGAGGATGAGGAGAGATGAGGAGGATAAGGAAGATGAGATAGGAGAGAAGAGGAGGGCGAGGAGAGAGGAGAAGGATGAGGAGAAAGGAGGAGGATGAGAGAGGAGGATAATGAGAGATGAGGAGGATGAGGAGAGATGAGGAGGATAAGGAGGATGAGGAGATAGGAGAAAAGAGGAGGGTGAGGAGAGATGAGGAGGATAAGGATGATGAGATAGGAGAGAAGAGGAGGGCGAGGAGAGAGGAGAAGGATGAGGAGAAAGGAGGAGGATGAGGAGAGAGGAGGAGTATGAAGAGGAAGGGAGAGGAAGAATAACATGTTTACAGTAAGTGAAGTTCTAGTAGAGTGAAGTCATCCAACTCACCTCATTATCACAGCTTATAGAACATCTCCCATCCAACGCTGCACACTGCAACACAATACAATAATGTGAGATACACACTTTCTATTTACACAAGCATCATGTGTTGTTATCATTGTTGCCTAAGTTTGGGTGCTTATGTGCGTGTGTGTGTGTTTACCTGTCGGCTGGCTGTCCAGAACTTCCTTTGGAAAAACTCCAGCTTCATCTGGATCCCCACAGCTGGAAGAGAGGAGACAGCACCACGTTGACATTATGGCCCCAGAACTGTGTCTGTATACTCTCCTGTCTGTGTGTTTCATTGTGATTCTGTGTGTGTGTGTTTGTGCATTTTTTTTCTCTCTCTCTGTGTGTGTGTGTGTGTGTGTGTGTGTGTGCGTGTGTGTGTGTGTCTGTGCGCGCGTGTGTGTGTGTATGATTTGTTGGACAGCGATGTCACAACTACACACCTCCCTGCAGAAGGGACATTACAAACACCGGAGCAGCTTCAAAGAACAGCAGGAACTCCTATGTATTTGCTAAAACACTAATGTTTATGACTCACTCTGGGGGGGATCCAAGATTGAGGAGTGTGGCTTTAAATTGGGTCAGGCACTGACTTAGAAGAGTGAAATGTTTTCTGAGACACCAATATGGCCATGGGACAGTGGGATAGTGTTGAGGTTAGTTAATGTCAGTAACCTTGGTAGAAAGACAGCTTTAGGCTGTGATATCTCACTGTGAAAAGCCTGTTAGGGCCTGTCTATCTGTGAACATGCAAAGCAGTGTGTGTGTGTGTGTGTGTGTGTGTGTGTGTGTCTGCATGTGTGTGTGTGTGTGTGTGTGTGTGTGTGTGTGTGTGTGTGTGTGTGTGTGTGTGTGTGTGTGTGTGTGTGTGTGTGTGTGTGTGTCCATGCGTGTATGTGTCAACACGACAGTCTCTATGAACCAATGTCCAAAAGCAACATTTACCCATGGCCATGGCCATGACTCAAACCAAACCCTCTGTCTCTCCGTGTCCACACTAAATCCATCCCACGTGTCTGCCTGCCCCCACGTCTTTTTCCCCCTAAAAAAAGGTGCTATCTAGAACCTAAAAGGCTTCTTTGGTTGTCCCCATATGAGAACCCCTTGAAGAACCCTTTGGTTCCAGGTAGAACCCTTTTGAGTTCCATGTAAAATCCTTTACACAAAGTGTTCCATTATGGGGACAGAATAAGAACCCTTTTGGAACTCTTTTTTTCTAAGATTGTAGATAACATACTGGAAGTATAGAGCTGCTCACACAGCGGGTAGCTAGACACACAGCGGGTAGCTAGACACACAGCGGGTAGCTAGACACACAGCGGGTAGCTAGACACACAGCTGGTAGCTAGACACACAGCGGGTAGCTAGACACACAGCGGGTAGCTAGACACACAGCCGGTAGCTAGACACACAGCGGGTAGCTAGACACACAGCGGGTATCTAGACACACAGCCGGTAGCTAGACACACAGCGGGTAGCTAGCCACACAGCGGGTAGCTAGACACACAGCGGGTAGCTAGACACACAGCGGGTAGCTAGACACACAGCCGGTAGCTAGACACACAGCGGGTAGCTAGACACACAGCGGGTAGCTAGACACACAGCGGGTAGCTAGACACACAGCCGGTGGCAAGACACACAGCGGGTAGCTAGACACACAGCGAGTAGCTAGACACACAGATCTGGACAGAATTCCAGCCGGGAATCAAATCCCTGGCATGGAACATGGAATGTGTGAGCTGTCTCAGAGACAGCCAAGGCAGGATCTATGGATTTACCACAGCCCCTCCCTCACTCCACCATCCTGCCCTTCTTTCTCTGCTGTTACACCCCCACCCCTGACCCACTCCTGCTGTTCTCCTCAGGTGTTCATAACATCACAGGAGACTGCCATGTTAACAGGAGGCTTTGTAACCAGAGAAAAGCTATGTTTCACCCTGATATTTGACCAGAGAGGGAGGGAGGAGGAGCATCAAGATGGAGGATTGCTAGCCACATACGGTTCTGTATGGTTTCTATAACACACACTTAACATGCTCACTCACACAAGCAAAAGGTATTTCACGATCTGAGAAAAAACATTCTGTTACCTCATACCTCATACCATCATGTCATTAATGGCTGTCAAGATTTTTAACCAGGAAACAAAATGTGACCATCCATGTCTGTAGGTGTGTGTGTGTGTCTGTGTGTGTGTGTGTGTGTGTGTGTGTGTGTGTGTGTGTGTGTGTGTGTCTGTGTGTCTGTGTGTGCGCGTGTGTGTGCGTGTGTGGATCTAGGTCAGGTTTGTATTTTGTGCTCTTCTCATGCTCCTGTGAACACGCCAGAGTCAAACTGACTCACAATATGGCTGGAGGCATGTGGAAGGGATGTCACACACACACACACACACACACACACACACACACACACACACACACACACACACACACACACACACACAGACCCAGCAAAGAGGAACAGGTGCAGTTTATCTCGTCAGAAGCATAGTCTTTCAGCGACTGGGTCAGAAGCGGGGTGGGAAGGGTCTAATTTAAGATGTTGGGCAGCAATAATACAAACACCCACACTGAGCAACATGGTGGGGCTAATCACTGAAGACTGAAAAAACAGAATAATGACAAATGAGTGCTTCACGTGAAAAAAAAGAAGATGAATGAATCAATGAATGAATGAATGGCGTGACATGACATAGTAGATGAGATGACTTGTGGCAGGGAAAAAAGAAAGGAAAACAGACAACTAATCTGATGTTATTTGAATAGAAAATTCATTTGGACGGCTTAGGGATTTCCACTTTCCTGTGTGTGTGTGTGTGTGTGTGTGTGTGTGTGTGTGTGTGTGTGTGTGTGTGTGTGTGTGTGTGTGTGTGTGTGTGTGTGTGTGTGTGTGCGTGTGTTTAGAGAGACAGTAGAGAGGGCCCGACATTAAACCAGTCAGATTCCTAGCCTACCAAAATGGTAAACAGATCAGTCAGGTACAGGGAACATGACAACCTGGTTCCATACAGCTACAGGGAACATGACAACCTTATTCAAAAACATCTACAGGGATCTTGACTTCCTGGTTCAAAACAGCTACAGGGAACATGACTTCCTGGTTCAAAACAGCTACAGGGAACATGACATTCGGGTTCAAAACTTTTTCAGGGAACATGACTTCCTGGTTCAAAACAGCTACAGGGAACATTACAACATGGTTCAAAACAGCTACAGGGAACATGACATCCTCGTTCAAAACAGCTACATGGAATATGACAACAGGGTTCAAAACAGCTACAGGGATCAAGACAACCTGGTTCAAAACAGCTACAGGGATCAAGACAACCTGGTTCAAAACAGCTACAGGGATCAAGACAACCTGGTTCAAAACAGCTATAGGGAACATTACAAGCTTATTCAAAACAACTACAGGGAACATGACATCCTGGTTCAGAACGTCCCATGATTATGACTCTAACAAATCTAAGAATGTTAGTGCCTGTGTCATATGTATGTAGCTCACTGCACAGGGGCATATATAAGCCCTGCATGCCACTCTCTCTCTCTCTCTCTCTCTCTCTCTCGCTCTCTTTCTCTCTCTCACACACACACACACACACATGCAAACACACAAACACACACTGTGCTGTCAGAGAGAAGCAGTGATTTAAAAGCAAAGTGGTGAGTTTGCCTTAGAGCGTATCTTCACTACAATCCCAGCACATGAGAAATCAGTTCAGAAAACACAAGATCACTAGTGAAATAACATACAGAGGATATTCAGCTGAAAGACGGCAACAGTCTCACAGTATCCAAGCCTCCTACTGTACATGGTGTCTACTGAGAGTTGCCATGCACTGAGAGGGTTTGAATCAGCTGCCGGTCAACTTTATTTGGTTGTGATAAAATGATAGTCCTGTCAGTGTTTTTATATTGTGTGTGTGTGTGTGTGTGTGTGTGTGTGTGTGTGTGTGTGTGTGTGTGTGTGTGTGTGTGTGTGTGCGCGCGCTGTAAGTGGGTCATGGAAGGTGTGTATGGGGATTAAGTAATTTTAATCTCTTTTATAGCTCCCCTGTAGTGCAGTCAGAGGGGGTATGCAGTATGCAGTATGCAGTCAGAGGGGGTATGCAGTATGCAGTCAGAGGGGGTATGCAGTATGCAGTCAGAGTGGGTATGCAGTCAGAGGGGGTATGCAGTATGCAGTCAGAGGGGGTATGCAGTCAGAGGGGGTATGCAGTCAGAGGGGGTATTTATTATGTAGTCAGAGGGGGTATTTATTATGCAGTCAGATGGGGTATTTATTATGCAGTCAGAGGGGGTATTTATTATGTAGTCAGAGGGGGTATTTATTATGCAGTCAGATGGGGTATTTATTATGCAGTCAGAGGGGGTATTTATTATGTAGTCAGAGGGGGTATTTATTATGCAGTCAGAGGGGGTATTTATTATGCAGTCAGAGGGGGTATTTATTATGTAGTCAGAGGGGGTATTTATTATGTAGTCAGAGGGGGTATTTATTATGCAGTCAGAGGGGGTATTTATTATGCAGTCAGAGGGGGTATTTATTATGCAGTCAGAGGGGGTATTTATTATGCAGTCAGAGGGGGTATTTATTATGCAGTCAGAGGGGGTATTTATTATGTAGTCAGAGGGGGTATTTATTATGCAGTCAGATGGGGTATTTATTATGCAGTCAGAGGGGGTATTTATTATGCAGTCAGAGGGGGTATTTATTATGCAGTCAGATGGGGTATTTATTATGTAGTCAGAGGGGGTATTTATTATGCAGTCAGAGGGGGTATTTATTATGTAGTCAGAGGGGGTATTTATTATGCAGTCAGAGGGGGTATTTATTATGCAGTCAGAGGGGGTATTTATTATGCAGTCAGAGGGGGTATTTATTATGCAGTCAGAGGGGGTATTTATTATGTAGTCAGAGGGGGTATTTATTATGCAGTCAGATCGGGTATTTATTATGCAGTCAGAGGGGGTATTTATTATGCAGTCAGAGGGGGTATTTATTATGCAGTCAGAGGGGGTATTTATTATGTAGTCAGAGGGGGTATTTATTATGCAGTCAGAGGGGGTATTTATTATGCAGTCAGAGGGGGTATTTATTATGCAGTCAGAGGGGGTATTTATTATGTAGTCAGAGGGGGTATTTATTATGCAGTCAGAGGGGGTATTTATTATGCAGTCAGAGGGGGTATTTATTATGCAGTCAGAGGGGGTATTTATTATGCAGTCAGAGGGGGTATTTATTATGTAGTCAGAGGGGGTATTTATTATGCAGTCAGATGGGGTATTTATTATGCAGTCAGAGGGGGTATTTATTATGCAGTCAGAGGGGGTATTTATTATGCAGTCAGAGGGGGTATGCAGTCAGAGGGGGTATTTATTATGCAGTCAGAGGGGGTATTTATTATGCAGTCAGAGGGGGTATTTATTATGTAGTCAGAGGGGGTATTTATTATGCAGTCAGGGGGGGTATTTATTATGCAGTCAGAGGGGGTATTTATTATGCAGTCAGAGGGGGTATTTATTATGCAGTCAGAGGGGGTATTTATTATGCAGTCAGAGGGGGTATTTATTATGCAGTCAGAGGGGGTATTTATTATGTAGTCAGAGGGGGTATGCAGTCAGAGGGGGTATTTATTATGTAGTCAGAGGGGGTATTTATTATGCAGTCAGAGGGGGTATTTATTATGCAGTCAGAGGGGGTATTTATTATGTAGTCAGAGGGGGTATTTATTATGCAGTCAGATGGGGTATTTATTATGCAGTCAGAGGGGGTATTTATTATGCAGTCAGAGGGGGTATTTATTATGCAGTCAGAGGGGGTATTTATTATGTAGTCAGAGGGGGTATTTATTATGCAGTCAGAGTGGGTATTTATTATGTAGTCAGAGTGGGTATTTATTATGTAGTCAGAGTGGGTATTTATTATGTAGTCAGAGGGGGTATGCAGTCAGAGGGGGTATTTATTATGCAGTCAGAGGGGGTATTTATTATGCAGTCAGATGGGGTATTTATTATGCAGTCAGAGGGGGTATTTATTATGTAGTCAGAGGGGGTATTTATTATGCAGTCAGATGGGGTATTTATTATGCAGTCAGATGGGGTATTTATTATGCAGTCAGAGGGGGTATTTATTATGCAGTCAGAGGGGGTATTTATTATGCAGTCAGAGGGAGTATGCAGTCAGAGGGGGTATTTATTATGCAGTCAGAGGGGGTATTTATTATGCAGTCAGAGGGGGTATTTATTATGTAGTCAGAGGGGGTATTTATTATGCAGTCAGAGGGGGTATTTATTATGCAGTCAGAGGGGGTATTTATTATGCAGTCAGAGGGGGTATTTATTATGCAGTCAGAGGGGGTATTTATTATGCAGTCAGAGGGGGTATTTATTATGCAGTCAGAGGGGGTATTTATTATGTAGTCAGAGGGGGTATGCAGTCAGAGGGGGTATTTATTATGTAGTCAGAGGGGGTATTTATTATGCAGTCAGAGGGGGTATTTATTATGCAGTCAGAGGGGGTATTTATTATGTAGTCAGAGGGGGTATTTATTATGCAGTCAGATGGGGTATTTATTATGCAGTCAGAGGGGGTATTTATTATGCAGTCAGAGGGGGTATTTATTACGCAGTCAGAGGGGGTATTTATTATGTAGTCAGAGGGGGTATTTATTATGCAGTCAGAGTGGGTATTTATTATGTAGTCAGAGTGGGTATTTATTATGTAGTCAGAGTGGGTATTTATTATGTAGTCAGAGGGGGTATGCAGTCAGAGGGGGTATTTATTATGCAGTCAGAGGGGGTATTTATTATGCAGTCAGATGGGGTATTTATTATGCAGTCAGAGGGGGTATTTATTATGTAGTCAGAGGGGGTATTTATTATGCAGTCAGATGGGGTATTTATTATGCAGTCAGATGGGGTATTTATTATGCAGTCAGAGGGGGTATTTATTATGTAGTCAGAGGGGGTATGCAGTCAGAGGGGGTATTTATTATGCAGTCAGATGGGGTATTTATTATGCAGTCAGAGGGGGTATTTATTATGCAGTCAGAGGGGGTATTTATTATGCAGTCAGATGGGGTATTTATTATGCAGTCAGAGGGGGTATTTATTATGCAGTCAGAGGGGGTATTTATTATGTAGTCAGAGGGGGTATGCAGTCAGAGGGGGTATTTAATATGTAGTCAGAGGGGGTATTTATTATGTAGTCAGAGGGGGTATTTATTATGTAGTCAGAGGGGGTATGCAGTCAGAGGGGGTATTTATTATGTAGTCAGAGGGGGTATTTATTATGCAGTCAGAGGGGGTATTTATTATGCAGTCAGAGGGGGTATTTATTATGCAGTCAGAGGGGGTATTTATTATGCAGTCAGATGGGGTATTTATTATGAAGTCAGAGGGGGTATTTATTATGTAGTCAGAGGGGGTATTTATTATGTAGTCAGAGGGGGTATTTATTATGTAGTCAGAGGGGGTATTTATTATGTAGTCAGAGGGGGTATTTATTATGCAGTCAGAGGGGGTATTTATTATGCAGTCAGATGGGGTATTTATTATGCAGTCAGAGGGGGTATTTATTATGTAGTCAGAGGGGGTATTTATTATGCAGTCAGAGGGGGTATTTATTATGTAGTCAGAGGGGGTATTTATTATGTAGTCAGAGGGGGTATTTATTATGCAGTCAGAGGGGGTATTTATTATGTAGTCAGAGGGGGTATTTATTATGCAGTCAGAGGGGGTATTTATTATGCAGTCAGAGGGGGTATTTATTATGCAGTCAGATGGGGTATTTATTATGCAGTCAGAGGGGGTATTTATTATGTAGTCAGAGGGGGTATGCAGTCAGAGGGGGTATTTATTATGTAGTCAGAGGGGGTATTTATTATGCAGTCAGAGGGGGTATTTATTATGCAGTCAGATGGGGTATTTATTATGCAGTCAGAGGGGGTATTTATTATGTAGTCAGAGGGGGTATGCAGTCAGAGGGGGTATTTATTATGTAGTCAGAGGGGGTATTTATTATGTAGTCAGAGGGGGTATTTATTATGTAGTCAGAGGGGGTATGCAGTCAGAGGGGGTATTTATTATGTAGTCAGAGGGGGTATTTATTATGCAGTCAGAGGGGGTATTTATTATGCAGTCAGAGGGGGTATGCAGTCAGAGGGGGTATGCAGTATGCAGTCAAGGGGGTATGCAGTATGCAGTGAGAGGGGGTATGCAGTCAGAGGGGGTATGCAGTCAGAGGGGGTATTTATTATGCAGTCAGCGGGGGTATGCAGTCAGAGGGGGTAGTAAGATAGTTAGTAAGATAGTAAGATGTGTACATGAAAACAAAACACAGCTTGACACAACACTAATCAGTAATTTTAAATATTTCCTGACATCCCTCATATCTCATTAAACTAACGAGAGCTCTAGTAAGAACATATCAGCAGCACATCCAAGTGTTGTTGACAAATGTAGTCTTTTCATTTTAAAACATTTCCACCACTATATCTGACCTGTGAAATAGTATTGCTAACACATACAGTATATACTGTATGCCATCTAGCAGACTAGTGACTTACAGTGCATAGCTTTTACCTACGGGTGGTCCCAGGAAGTAAACCCTCTATCCAGGCATTGCATGTGTCATGCTCTACCAACTGAGCTTCAGACGACCAGATGTAATTGCTAAACTTCAAAATCCAGAGAATTACATTCATGTGGTGTCTATCCATATTCAATCCAAATCATTTGGACACTGCGGGGCTATCCATAACCGACTGCAACATTGTGTGTGTGTGTGTGTGCATGTGTGCGTGTGTGTGTTTGCGTTTGTGTGAGTGTGTGCGCGCGTGTGTACCTGCGTGTGTGTGATAACCTCACTGAAGCCGACCTCTGGCTGTTGTAGTGAAGCATCTGCTGAAATAAATTCACTAATTATAAGCTTGTTATATAAAGAGCTTGTGAGCAGCATGAGAAACGCTGTGAACCCTGTTACAAGATGAAGGGATGAGAGATGGATGAAGGAGGGATGAAATGTGGGAGGGAGGGAGGGAGGGAGGGAGGGTCATCAGCTTTTGTGCTTAAATAACACCCATTATTCAAAATGATTTCCTCATTTAGCTCAATCTGTGTCTTTCTCTCTCCTTCTCTATCTCCTGCCTGCCTTCCTATGCTTCATCTGAGCAAGAGAGGCAATCTTTTACAATCCTTTTACATGCAAACTCCTCTTACACACGCATATCACAAAAGCTTAACATCCATGCTGTGTGTGTATGGGTGTGTAAGTTTGCTTGTACGTGTGTGTGTGTGTTGTGGCTGAGGGCATGTTCGGCAAGCCTTTCTGCCTGCGGCTCAAGCGTAATGTCATCAGAGCCAGACGAACAAGCATGTATGACTGCGTGTATAAGTATGTAGGTGTGTATGTGTGTTTGTGTGTGTGTGAGCGTACAGTGTTTTAAAAAAGGCACAGCTGTCCACTGTGAGATGACACACCGTCATCCTCAACACAACATGCTTCACTGGAGAGAGAGAAAGAGCGAGAGAGCGAGAGAGCGAGATAATTTGTATTGTTTATTTCAGTATTGTATATTATCTACCTCACTTGCTTTGAAAATGTTTACATATGTTTCCCATGCCAATAATGCCGATTGAATTTAATTGAATTGCATTGAGAGAGAGAGGAGAGGATTAGATTGAGAAAGAGTAACGAGTGATATAGAAATCAATATATAATACGGATATGTTTTTGAAGAAGGGATAGTGAGTGAGAGAGGAAGAGAGAAGACAGAGAGAGGAAGAGATAGAGTGAGAGAGAGAGAGAGCGAGAGAGAATAACCAGACATGTGAGTGAACAACCAAGCTGGCCAATGAGACAGATCCAGAGAGAGAGAGGGAGAAAGAGAGAGAGAGAGAGAGAGATACATATATATATATAGAGAGAGAGAGTCAGTCCAGTGCTGTTATTCCCATGCTTGCTAGCTGGCAGTGGAGGCTACTGCTCTGTTCTGATCTCTCTGCTCTGATGGGGTTTACCACCCATAGAGTCAGGGCTTGGGGTCCTGAGGGCACTGAGTGCTTCTGTCGCTGATCCCTGACCCCTTCTATTCCTCCCTCCCACTGGGCATTGCTCTACCATACCAAACCTTTACAACTTACCAACGTAGCTGTGGCTGCTAATGCATGCTATCCGACGGCTAAGGATCGAACCTCAACGAGAAGGCTAACTGGACAGCTCATGGATTGCTAACAGACTGCTAATTGGAAGCTAACCAGAACTGAACAAGAAGCTACACGGACTTCTAATCAGGCTCTAACTGGACTGCTAAAGGATCAGTAACCAGCTTTCAGCCACCTCCGCCGCTCTCCGCTCACCCAAGAACGACTGACCTGGCCAGGGGACAAGAAGCTAATATGACAGGTAAGAGAACGAGTGGAACAGATAACAGATACATGGAACACTGGAGCGTCAGCAGGGCTACTGTTAGAGGAAATCTGACAACTCAATAACTCAACAGTATGATTCTGTCTAATAACTATGTCGTGGCAATATTATCGTCACATTGTCATTATGTCTTTCTGTGTGTTGTGTGTGTGTGTGTGTGTGTGTGTGTGTGTGTGTGTGTGTGTGTGTGTGTGTGTGTGTGTGTGTGTGTGTGTGTGTGTGTGTGTGTTGAGTAAGTGGCGTAAAGTAACTAAGTTAAAATATGTTGAAGAAGTACTGAAGATGTTTTTTGTTCAGTACTTTACTATTTATATTTTTAACAACTTTTAACTTTTTACTCCACGACATTCTTAAAGACAATTTGTACTTTTTACTCCACGACATTCTTAAAGACAATTTGTACTTTTTACTCCACAACATTCTTAAAGACAATATGTACTTTTTACTCCACGACATTCTTAAAGACAATATGTACTTTTTACTCCACGACATTCTTAAAGACAATATGTACTTTTTACTCCACGACATTCTTAAAGACAATATGTACTTTTTACTCCACGACATTCTTAAAGACAATATGTACTTTTTACTCCATACATTTTCCCTGACACCCAAAAGTACTCACTACATTTTATATTCTCAGGCAGGACAGCAATATGGTCCAATTCCCACACCTATAAATATAACGTGTTGTCATCCCTTCTGCCTCTGATCTGGCGGACTCACTAAACACAAACACTGTGTTTGTAAATGATCTGAGTGTTGGAGTGTGCCCCTGACTGTCCATAAAATCATTAAAAAACAAGAAAATCGTACCATCTGGTTTGCTTAATATAAGGAATTTGATGTATAACATACTTTGTACTTTTACTCAAGTACAAAAATGTAGTACTTTTTCCACCACTGTACTTAAGTGCATTTAAAACCAGATACTTTTAGACTTTTACCCAAGTAGTATTTTACTCAAGTATGTCAATGAAGTACTTTTTCCACCACTGGTAAGTCATGTGGTACATGACATTCATGTGAGTCATTTGTGCTTTACCTGAGGCGTTGGTTGGTACCCTCCTCCAAGTTCACAAATAATTACCCTCTCTGACAAGCTCTCTGCACAGCTGGAGAGAGAGACCACGAGATCACACTGATACCTCCCCTTTCACCTTGTCTGATACTATTACAACTCAACTCTGGTGTCTATGAGGAGTGTTGCCAGGCTGCTCTCAGAGTATCACATCTACCCACCGTATCCCCTCTCAGATCCTGACACTATAAATATCACTATGTCCCAGACCAAATAGACACAGGAAGTTATTTCAATGAGGCCCGCAGAGGATCAAATACCCAATATCTGGTGTGTGTGTGTGGTTGTGTGTGTGTGTGTATGTGTGTGTGTGTGTGTGTGTGTGTGTGGTTGTGTGTGTGTGTGTGTGTGTGGTTGTGTGTGTGTGTGTATGTGTGTGTGTGTGTGTGTGTGTGTGTGTGGTTGTGTGTGTGTGTGTGTGTGTGTGTGTGTGTGTGTGTGGTTGTGTGTGTGTGTGTATGTGTGTGTGTGTGTGTGTGTGTGTGTGTGTGTGTGTGTGTGTGTGTCAGACCTTGGGAAGAAGATATGTATCTCTTCTTTGAACTAAAGAAACCTTCAGATTTAAAGAGTTAAATATTTATGGTTGTTTCACAATTGACTATAAAGTGTGACTGTAAAGTTGTTTGTGTGAATAGGTGTGTATCTGATCTCTCTCTCTCTCTCTCTCTCTCTCTCTCTCTCTCTCTCTCTCTCTCTCTCTCTCTCTCTCTCTCTCTCTCCAGCTGTTGTAGTAGTATCTATCCTCCTCTCCCTCCTCCTCCCTCTATCCCTCTCCTGTCCTAAGGGTTGTGTCTGTGACGGCCGGACGAAAGTCGTCGATTGCCGAGGGCGGGGCTTATATGACATCCCTCGCCATCTCCAACCCGACACTCTAGAACTCCATCTCCAAGACAACCGTATCCGAGGGCTGGTTTCCATGGCATTCCGAGACACGCCCCTGCTGCGTGTTTTGGACCTATCCAATAACTCCATCACGTCTGTGTCTCCCTCTACACTACTCGGTCTGAGAGGGCTACAACGTCTCAGTCTGGCCAGTAACGCCCTGAGAGAACTGGACAGAAGACTGCTAGGGCCAATACGATCTCTATCACACCTAGATCTGTCCCACAACAGGTACCCATACAATCTCTATGAGATGATAAATATCTTGTACCCAATCACTCTCCCACCTCCACCAGTTGTATCATTGACCTCCTCTGTTCTGTGCCCAGTCTGACGGGTCTGCCTGGTGCTATGGGGGAGAGCCTGAGGAACCTGTCCCAGCTAGGGCTAGCCCACAACAGGCTGCAGCGGCTGGACAAGTCCCTACTGGAGAACCTGGAGGGCCTGGGTCATCTAAGCCTGAAAGGGAACCCCTGGAGGTGTGACTGCCAGGTCATAGGCCTCAAACTGTGGCTGGAGACCTTCCTCTTCAGAGGTGAGGACGGATGGATGGATGGATGGACGGATGGATGGATGGATGGATGGACGGATGGATGGATGGATGGATGGAAGGACGGATGGGGGCCAGTTGAGTCATGTGGATGGGGTTTAAGCAGCCTGTGAACTAGTTACAACCAATGGCATAAGTACAGTTTCACAGTTCCAGAGTTTTACCAGCTATCCTCAAAGCTGGCAACACATGTCACCATCCCTCACTGCTTACAAAACATGCTATTGACCTCTACTGAGAATGAGGACAGGGACAATGCATGTGCACATACATACGGTACACAGACCCACACCCACTCTGAGCCAAAAACCCCATTATGCAAATCTGTAATCAAAACATGTAATACCCCTCCTCCAGTGCCACATTGCGGATTAAGCTAAAACTGTCGTCCAATTAGCAAAGAGAGTGTGTGTGCACCCATGTGAATGTGTGTGTGGTTTATCATGTTATTTTTATCAGATAAGTAATGTGTGGGTAATGTAATGTCACAGCTGATCCCTGTGGTGCCACAGTCTGGACCCAGCAACAGGAATGTGGCTGAATACAGATGTAGGATCATAATTTGATAACCCTGTTACAGGAAAGCTTTTATGCAATGAAGGAATTGTAAAACTCCTCGTGTATTTGAGGTTTAAAAAGTATTTTGAAGTTTGAAATTTCCACTTTGAAATGTCAGACTTGATTTTTCTTTCTGAAAAAATGTATCAACCCATACGAAAACAACTATTATTACAATCCACATAATAATTCACATTTCCAGTTGCTGCAGGATGATTTCCTACTGTAGCAAACTGGCTCAAATCAAGATCCTACATCAGTATGAGCATGCTAACCACTGGCACATGCACCTCAAATACAAAGAGTGAGAGAACAGAAGGGAGGAGGAGAGAGGGGAACTTTGTTTGGTTATTCCTCCTCATGTAATGGCTGGTGTAGTGTGAATGTGTGACTGTAGTGTTAACGTGTGTGGGGGCGGGATGAATGTACCTGTCAGTCTGTTGAGCTAATGGACAGATGCATTATAAACAGAGGAATAAAAAGATGAGCATGGCTATGAATTCCTACAATCAGTTCAGAACGCATCATCGCCATCTCTCAGATGCAGATGAATTAAGATCAGGCCTAACGAATGAATGTAATCATAAGGAAAAAACTGCTGACCATCCCTGTCAGAAAGATAAACACACAAACACAACACACTCATCAGAGGACATGTGTGGCTAAGTACAAATGCTGTCACACACTCAACCTACATACAACTAATTTCCCTTTGTAAAGGCCATCCAATCTGAAAGTTATAATAATATAATTATAAAGTTATAATATAATGAGTACATCTACAGAGAGAGAGAGAGAGAGAGAGAGAGAGAGAGAGAGAGAGAGAGAGAGAGAGAGCAGGATAGAGAGAGAGAGAGAGAGAGAGAGAGAGAGAAGACAGGCTATGTGCTCACTGCCCACAAAATGAGGTGGAAACTGAGCTGCACTTCCTAACCTCCTGCCCAATGTATGACCATATTAGAGACACATATTTCCCTCAGATTACACAGATTCACAAAGAATTCGAAAAAAATATCAAATTTTGATCAACTCCCATATCTACTGGGTGAAATTCTACAGTGTGCCATCACAGCAGCAAGATTTGTGACCTGTTGCCACGAGAAAAGGGCAACCAGTGAAGAACAAACACCATTGTAAATACAACCCATATTTATGTTTATTTATTTTCCCTTTTGTACTTTAACCATTTGTACATTGTTATAACACTGTATATATATATATATATATATATATAATGTGACATTTGTAATGTCTTTATTGTTTTGAAACGTCTGTATGTGTAATGTTTACTGTTAATTTTTATTGTTTATTTCACTTTTGCATATTATCTACCTCGCTTGCTTTGGCAATGTTAACACATGTTTCCCATGCCAATAAAGCCCTTGAATTGAATTGAATTGAATTGAGAGAGAGAGAGAGAGAGAGAGAGAGAGAGAGAGAGAGAGAGAGAGAGAGAGAGAGAGAGAGAGAGTGAGTAGGAGAGAGAGAGAGGGGGAGGAAGAGAGAGAGAGAGAGAGAGAGAGAGAGAGAGAGAGAGAGAGAGAGAGAGAGATAGAGAGAGAAGGTTATATCCTGACTATTAACTTGTCTACCATGCTCTTTACTGCCTCATATTTGAATGTTCAGTCATTAACAGAATCAGGACACACTCGTTAAGTCGGGTCATTTCATCTAAAAAATAAATTAAGTTCCTCTGGTAATTACTATCTCAGATCTCAGGTAGCCTTATTCAGGTCAGTGCTAGCTACTGTGATTAAAGGTAATTGTGACAGGAAGTGTCATTGCATGGCTGTTCTCAACAAGTGACAACACACGGACATAGAGTCAGTCATCACACTTGTACTGCCTGTTTACTCCCTAGCATTAGAACCATAGCATGGAAAACACCTGCAGCAGTGGTATTTTATATAGCAGAAAGGTTTAAGGCATTCAGGGTTTCTATTGATATAATAACCTCCCTCCCTCTCACCACCATCTCACTCTCTCTCCATTTCCAGGTGGAGTGGTGGATGAGGTCTCCTGCTCCAAACCAGAGGAGATGAAGGACAAAGATCTCCAGAATGTTCCCTACCAGCTCTTCCATTCCTGCATGACCACCAGCTACAACTACCTGTTCTCCAACATACACCACCTGGAGTCTGACAGGTCCAACAGGGGTCACACCCACGGCAACACACACGGCAATGGCAACCCGCACGGCCCCCTGGGAATAGGGGAGGGGTATGGAGGAGGGGGAAGTGGTCTCCCTGAGTGCGAGCCCAAGCAGAGACCTCGCCCGGTGAACCTGCGTCATGCCATCGCCACGGTGATCGTGACTGGCGTGGTGTGTGGCATCGTGTTGATGATGATGCTGGCTGCAGCGGTGTACGGCTGTGCCTACGCCGCCCTCATGGCCAAGTACCAGCGGGAGCTGAAGAAGAGTGAGGAGACGAGTAAGGGCGATCACGGCAGCGCGGACGAGAAGGAACCACTGGAGAACGCTATCGCCTAGACGATGGGATTGAGTGAACTGTGAACTTTAACCCACAAACTTTGAATCTGTAACTTTGAACCCTGTACCTGAAACTACTGTCATAGGTGTGTGTGTGTGTGTGTGTGTGTGTGTGTGTGTGTGTGTGTGTGTGTGCCCTGACTTAAAACTCAAATCTTCAGCTTAAACTTTAACCTCTAGTCCCATGGACTAAACTGGGACCTGACCCAAAACCCATCATTCATACCTGGTCTACACCTTAACCAGAGGACAGGACAGCACATATCAACCACTGCTGGAGAAAGCCATTGCCTGTGACAGGTTTTGTTGGTATCAATAGTTAACCTCATAGTGAAAGTTGTAATGTTATTTTCCAACACAACATACCTCCATGTTGTCCCAAAACTACTAAATGCAAATAAGAGAAGTACAGACCATATCTACTGAG
>NC_143037.1:67697500-67710000 GCF_057628025.1 Oncorhynchus mykiss | reverse complement strand
GATTGTCTAAATTGCTGCACATGTTTTGACAGAATAAGATTACCCATAATCCCAGGACACAATGACACTGAATACATCAGCCACGTTCAGATAGCAGTTAGGGAGGAGGTGAATAATCCTGAGGACAGCAAATACTGAGCGTTACAGAAGAGGTTGTGTGTGCGTGTATGTGTGCGTGTGCGTGTGTGTGTGTCTGTGTCTGTGTGTGTGCGTGTGTGCGTGTATCTGTGTCTGTATCTGTGTGTGTGTGTGTGTATGTGTGTGTCTGTGTCTGTGTCTGTGTCTGTGTGTGCGTGTGTGTGTGTGTGCGTGTGTGTGTGTGTGTATCTGTGTCTGTGTGTGTGTGTGTGTGTGTGTGTGTGTGCGTGTGCGTGCGTGCGTGCGTGCGTGTGTGTGTGTGTGTGTGCGTGCGCGTCCATCCTTTAGTTCTATATCATTACCCAAAGGAGGTATTTCTACAACACCGGTATATTCCTGCTTAGAGAGAGGTGGGTAATGATGTCATGGAACAGAAATATCCTCCATTAGACATCTTTTATCCTCATTTAATACGCCAAAGGGAAGAACACATTATGTTGAAATAGAGTAGGAGAGTTCCTCTGAAGGGAGTCTTCAAGGAGGTGAAGCTCAGACTCAACAGCCTTTTCCTTCTCTCTCGAGTCCTCTTACACATAAACACACACACACATTCCCCTAACAGACAAACACACACACATTCCCCTAACACATACACACACACATTCCTCTAACACAAAAACACACACATTCCCCAAACACACACACACACACACACACACACACACACACACACATACGTTCCCCTAACACACAAACACATTCCCCTAACACACAAACACACACATTCCCCTAACACACAAACACACACATTCCCCTAACACACACACACACCACACATTCCCCTAACACACACAAACAGACACATTCCCCTAACACACAAACACACACATTCCCCACAAACACACATTCCCCACACACACACACACATTCCCCACACACACACACTTTCCCCACACACACACACATTCCTCACACACATTCCCCACACACATTCCCCACACACATTCCCCACACACACACACATTCCCCACACACACACACATTCCCCACACACACACACATTCCCTTAACACACACATTCCTCTAACAAACACACATACATTCCCCCCACACACACACATTCCCCACACACACACACATTCCCCTAACACACACATTCCTCTAACAAACACACACACATTCCCCTAACACACACACACATTCCCCTAACACACACATTCCTCTAACAAACACACACACATTCCCCTAACACACACACAAACAGACACATTCCCCTAACACACACAAACAGACACATTCCCCTAACACACAAAAACAGACACATTCCCCCCACACACACACACACACATTCCTCTAACAAACACACACACATTCCCCTAAGACACACACATTCCCCTAACACACACACATTCCCATAACACACACACATTCCCCTAACACACACACATTCCCCTAACACACACACATTCCTCTAACAAACACACACACATTCCCCCCACACACACACACGCACACACATTCCTCTAACAAACACACACACATTCCCCTAACACACACAAACAGACACATTCCCCTAACACACAAACACACACATTCCCCACACACATTCCCCACACACACACACATTCCCCTAACACACACATTCCCCACACACATTCCCCAAACACACACGCACACACACACACACACACACACACACACACACACACACACACACACACACACACACACACACACACACACACACACACACACACACACACACACACACACACACTCACACACACACACACACACACCTACAGACATGGATGGTCACATTTTGTTTCCTGGTTAAAAATCTTGATAGCCATTAATTATATGATGTATGAGGTAACACACAAACACACAAACACTCCCCTAACACATTAACACACATTCTCCTAACACAAACGCACACATTCTCCTAACACAAACACACACCTTCTCCTAACATATAAACACACACCTTGAAAATATGGAGAGTGGTACTCAGTGATGTGTTGGACTTGCCACAAACATAACACTTTGTATTCAGGACAAAAAGTTAATTGTTTTGTCAAATGTTTTTGAAGAATTACTTTAGTGTGTGTTTCTGAATATTTGTGTTCTGTACAGGCTTCCTTCTTTTCACTCTGTCATTTAGGTTAGTATTGTGGAGTAACTACAGTGTTGTTGAACCATCCTCAGTTTTCTCCTATCACAGCCATTAAACCCTGGAACTGTCATGACAAAGGGGTTGAATACTTATTACTGTTTTTTCCAACTGCTTACACACAAAATCTTTTCATGTCACACGATTTTTGAAACCTCTCACTCAAAGTGCAAAACTACACACCAAACATCCAAAACCATAAGCTATTTCTCATCCTTTGACTCTGTTGTCAATTGAATAAAACACTTTTTTCAAATCACTACACACAATTCTCTACCTAAAACACAAAAATCTAACAGGAAGTGACTTGCTTTCCTTTTCCAAACACAACCAATCAAAATGCTACACTTACTCACCAGGTAACACACACACTCCTCACATGTGCAAACACTAATAGCATAACTGATCACTAACCAATCACTGCTTTACTGTAGTATAGGCCTATAATAATAGACAGTAACAGCAGTATACTGTAGGTAGGGATAAAGTGACTAGACAACATGATAGATAATAGACAGTAACATCAGTATACTGTAGGTAGGGATAAAGGATAGATAATAGACAGTAACAACAGTATACTGTAGGTAGGGATAAAGGATAGATAATAGACAGTAACAGCAGTATACTGTAGGTAGGGATAAAGGATAGATAATAGACAGTAACAGCAGTATACTGTAGGTAGGGATAAAGGATAGATAATAGACAGTAACATCAGTATACTGTAGGTAGGGATAAAGGATAGATAATAGACAGTAACAGCAGTATACTGTAGGTAGGGATAAAGGATAGATAATAGACAGTAACAGCAGTATACTGTAGGTAGGGGTAAAGGATAGATAATAGACAGTAACAGCAGTATACTGTAGGTAGGGATAAAGGATAGATAATAGACAGTAACAGCAGTATACTGTAGGTAGGGGTAAATGATAGATAATAGACAGTAACAGCAGTATACTGTAGGTAGGGATAAAGTGACTAGACAACAGGATAGATAATAGACAGTAACAGCAGTTTACTGTAGGTAGGGATAAAGTGACTAGACAACAGGATAGATAATAGACAGTAACAGCAGTATACTGTAGGTAGGGATAAAGGATAGATAATAGACAGTAGCAGCAGTATACTGTAGGTAGGGGTAAAGGATAGATAATAGACAGTAACAGCAGTATACTGTAGGTATGGGTAAAGGATAGATAATAGACAGTAACAGCAGTATACTGTAGGTGGGGGTAAAGGATTACATAATAGACAGTAACAGCAGTATACTGTAGGTAGGGGTAAAGGATAGATAATAGACAGTAACAGTAGTATACTGTAGGTAAGGGGTAAAGGATAGATAATAGACAGTAACAGCAGTATACTGTAGGTAGGGGTAAAGTGACTAGACAACAGGATAGATAATAGACAGTAACGGCAGTATACTGTAGGTAGGGGTAAAGGATAGATAATAGACAGTAACAGCAGAATACTGTAGGTATGGGTAAAGGATAGATAATAGACAGTAACAGCAGTATACTGTAGGTAGGGATAAAGTGACTAGACAACAGGATAGATAATAGACAGTAACAGCAGTAAACTGTAGGTAGGGATAAAGTGACTAGACAACAGGATAGATAATAGACAGTAACAGCAGTATACTGTAGGTAGGGATAAAGTGACTAGACAACAGGATAGATAATAGACAGTAACAGCAGTTTACTGTAGGTAGGGATAAAGTGACTAGACAACAGGATAGATAATAGACAGTAACAGCAGTATACTGTAGGTAGGGATAAAGGATAGATAATAGACAGTAGCAGCAGTATACTGTAGGTAGGGGTAAAGGATAGATAATAGACAGTAACAGCAGTATACTGTAGGTATGGGTAAAGGATAGATAATAGACAGTATCAGCAGTATACTGTAGATAGGGGTAAAGGATTAGATAATAGACAGTAACAGCAGTATACTGTAGGTAGGGGTAAAGGATAGATAATAGACAGTAACAGTAGTATACTGTAGGTAAGGGGTAAAGGATAGATAATAGACAGTAACAGCAGTATACTGTAGGTAGGGGTAAAGTGACTAGACAACAGGATAGATAATAGACAGTAACGGCAGTATACTGTAGGTAGGGGTAAAGGATAGATAATAGACAGTAACAGCAGAATACTGTAGGTATGGGTAAAGGATAGATAATAGACAGTAACAGCAGTATACTGTAGGTAGGGGTAAAGGATAAATAATAGACAGTAACAGCAGTATACTGTAGGTAGGGATAAAGTGACTAGACAACAGGATAGATAATAGACAGTAACAGCAGTAAACTGTAGGTAGGGATAAAGTGACTAGACAACAGGATAGATAATAGACAGTAACAGAAGTATGCTGTAGGTAGGGATAAAGGATAGATAATAGACAGTAACAGCATTATACTGTAGGTAGGGGTAAAAGATAGATAATAGACAGTAACAGCATTATACTGTAGGTAGGGGTAAAGGATAGATAATAGACAGTAACAGCAGTAAACTGTAGGTAGGGGTAAAGGATAGATAATAGACAGTAACAGCAGTATACTGTAGGTATGGGTAAAGGATAGATAATAGACAGTAACAGCAGTATACTGTAGGTAGGGATAAAGGATAGATAATAGACAGTAACAGCAGTATACTGTAGGTAGGGATAAAGGATAGATAATAGACAGTAACAGCAGTATACTGTAGGTAGGGGTAAAGGATAGATAATAGACAGTAACAGCAGTATACTGTAGGTAGGGATAAAGGATAGATAATAGACAGTAACAGCAGTATACTGTAGGTAGGGGTAAAGGATAGATAATAGACAGTAACAGCAGTATACTGTAGGTAGGGATAAAGGATAGATAATAGACAGTAACAGCAGTATACTGTAGGTAGGGGTAAAGGATAGATAATAGACAGTAACAGCAGTATACTGTAGGTAGGGATAAAGGATAGATAATAGACAGTAACAGCAGTATACTGTAGGTAGGGGTAAAGGATAGATAATAGACAGTAACAGCAGTATACTGTAGGTAGGGTAAAGGATAGATAATAGACAGTAACAGCAGTATACTGTAGGTATGGGTAAAGGATAGATAATAGACAGTAACAGCAGTATACTGTAGGTAGGGATAAAGTGACTAGACAACAGGATAGATAATAGACAGTAACAGCAGTATACTGTAGGTAGGGATAAAGGATAGATAATAGACAGTAACAGCAGTATACTGTAGGTAGGGATAAAGGATAGATAATAGACAGTAACAGCAGTATACTGTAGGTAGGGATAAAGGGACTAGACAACAGGATAGATAATAGACAGTAACTGTAGGTAAGGGGTAAAGGATAGATAATAGACAGTAACAGCAGTATACTGTAGGTAGGGATAAAGGATAGATAATAGACAGTAACAGCAGTATACTGTAGGTAGGGATAAAGGATAGATAATAGACAGTAACAGCAGTATACTGTAGGTAGGGATAAAGGATAGATAATAGACAGTAACAGCAGTATACTGTAGGTATGGGTAAAGGATAGATAATAGACAGTAACAGCAGTATACTGTAGGTAGGGATAAAGGATAGATAATAGACAGTAACAGCAGTATACTGTAGGTAGGGATAAAGGATAGATAATAGACAGTAACAGCAGTATACTGTAGGTAGGGGTAAAGGATAGATAATAGACAGTAACAGCAGTATACTGTAGGTAGGGGTAAAGGATAGATAATAGACAGTAACAGCAGTATACTGTAGGTAGGGATAAAGGATATATAATTGACAGTAACAGCAGTATACTGTAGGTAGGGGTAAAGGATAGATAATAGACAGTAACAGCAGTATACTGTAGGTAGGGATAAAGGATAGATAATAGACAGTAACAGCAGTATACTGTAGGTAGGGGTAAAGGATAGATAATAGACAGTAACAACAGTATACTGTAGGTAGGGATAAAGTGACTAGACAACAGGATAGATAATAGACAGTAACAGCAGTTTACTGTAGGTAGTGATAAAGTGACTAGACAACAGGATAGATAATAGACAGTAACAGCAGTATACTGTAGGTAGGGATAACGGATAGATAATAGACAGTAGCAGCAGTATACTGTAGGTAGGGGTAAAGGATAGATAATAGACAGTAACAGCAGTATACTGTAGGTAGGGATGAAGGATAGATAATAGACAGTAGCAGCAGTATACTGTAGGTAGGGGTAAAGGATAGATAATAGACAGTAACAGCAGTATACTGTAGGTAGGGATAAAGGATAGATAATAGACAGTAACAGCAGTATACTGTAGGTAGGGATAAAGGGACTAGACAACAGGATAGATAATAGACAGTAACAGCAGTATACTGTAGGTAGGGATAAAGGATAGATAATAGACAGTAACAGCAGTATACTGTAGGTAGGGATAAAGGATAGATAATAGACAGTAACAGCAGTATACTGTAGGTAGGGATAAAGTGACTAGACAACAGGATAGATAATAGACAGTAACAGCAGTAGCAGTATACTGTAGGTAGGGGTAAAGGATAGATAATAGACAGTAACAGCAGTATACTGTAGGTAGGGATAAAGTGACTAGACAACAGGATAGATAATAGACAGTAACAGCAGTTTACTGTAGGTAGGGATAAAGTGACTAGACAACAGGATAGATAATAGACAGTAACAGCAGTATACTGTAGGTATGGGTAAAGGATAGATAATAGACAGTAACAGCAGTATACTGTAGGTAGGGGTAAATGATAGATGATAGACAGTAACAGTAGTATACTGTAGGTAAGGGGTAAAGGATAGATAATAGACAGTAACAGCAGTATACTGTAGGTAGGGATAAAGTATAGATAATAGACAGTAACAGCAGTATACTGTAGGTAGGGATAAAGGATAGATAATAGACAGTAACAGCAGTATACTGTAGGTAGGGATAAAGGATAGATAATAGACAGTAACAGCAGTATACTGTAGGTAGGGGAAAAGGATAGATAATAGACAGTAACAGTAGTATACTGTAGGTAAGGGGTAAAGGATAGATAATAGACAGTAACAGCAGTATACTGTAGGTAGGGATAAAGGATAGATAATAGACAGTAACAGCAGTATACTGTAGGTAGGGATAAAGGATAGATAATAGACAGTAACAGCAGTATACTGTAGGTAGGGGTAAAGGATAGATAATAGACAGTAACAGCAGTATACTGTAGGTATGGGTAAAGGATAGATAATAGACAGTAACAGCAGTATACTGTAGGTAGGGATAAAGGATAGATAATAGACAGTAACAGCAGTATACTGTAGGTAGGGATAAAGGATAGATAATAGACAGTAACAGCAGTATACTGTAGGTAGGGGTAAAGGATAGATAATAGACAGTAACAGCAGTATACTGTAGGTAGGGATAAAGTGACTAGACAACAGGATAGATAATAGAAAGTAACAGCAGTATACTGTAGGTATGGGTAAAGGATAGATAATAGACAGTAACAGCAGTATACTGTAGGTAGGGATAAAGGATAGATAATAGACAGTAACAACAGTATACTGTAGGTAGGGATAAAGTGACTAGACAACAGGATAGATAATAGACAGTAACAGCAGTTTACTGTAGGTAGTGATAAAGTGACTAGACAACAGGATAGATAATAGACAGTAACAGCAGTATACTGTAGGTATGGGTAAAGGATAGATAATAGACAGTAACAGCAGTATACTGTAGGTAGGGGTAAAGGATAGATAATAGACAGTAACAGTAGTATACTGTAGGTAAGGGGTAAAGGATAGATAATAGACAGTAGCAGTATACTGTAGGTAGGGGTAAAGGATAGAAAATAGACAGTAACAGCAGTATACTGTAGGTAGGGATAAAGGATAGATAATAGACAGTAACAGCAGTATACTGTAGGTATGGGTAAAGGATAGATAATAGACAGTAACAGCAGTATACTGTAGGTAGGGATAAACGATAGATAATAGACAGTAGCAGTATACTGTAGGTAGGGGTAAAGGATAGAAAATAGACAGTAACAGCAGTATACTGTAGGTAGGGATAAAGTGACTAGACAACAGGATAGATAATAGACAGTAACTGCAGTTTACTGTAGGTAGGGATAAAGTGACTAGACAACAGGATAGATAATAGACAGTAACAGCAGTATACTGTAGGTAGGGGTAAAGGATAGATAATAGACAGTAACAGTAGTATACTGTAGGTAAGGGGTAAAGGATAGATAATAGACAGTAACAGCAGTATACTGTAGGTAGGGATAAAGGATAGATAATAGACAGTAACAGCAGTATACTGTAGGTAGGGATAAAGGATAGATAATAGACAGTAACAGCAGTATACTGTAGGTAGGGATAAAGGATAGATAATAGACAGTAACAGCAGTATACTGTAGGTATGGGTAAAGGATAGATAATAGACAGTAACAGCAGTATACTGTAGGTAGGGATAAACGATAGATAATAGACAGTAACAGCAGTATACTGTAGGTAGGGATAAAGGATAGATAATAGACAGTAACAGCAGTATACTGTAGGTAGGGATAAAGGATAGATAATAGACAGTAACAGCAGTATACTGTAGGTAGGGGTAAAGGATAGATAATAGACAGTAACAACAGTATACTGTAGGTAGGGATAAAGTGACTAGACAACAGGATAGATAATAGACAGTAACAGCAGTTTACTGTAGGTAGGGATAAAGTGACTAGACAACAGGATAGATAATAGACAGTAACAGCAGTATACTGTAGGTAGGGATAAAGGATAGATAATAGACAGTAGCAGCCGTATACTGTAGGTAGGGGTAAAGGATAGATAATAGACAGTAACAGCAGTATACTGTAGGTATGGGTAAAGGATAGATAATGGACAGTAACAGCAGTATACTGTAGGTAGGGGTAAAGGATAGATAATAGACAGTAACAGTAGTATACTGTAGGTAAGGGATAAAGGATAGATAATAGACAGTAACACCAGTATACTGTAGGTAGGGATAAAGTGAATTGACAACAGGATAGATAATAGACAGTAACAGCAGTATACTGTAGGTAGGGGTAAAGTGAATTGACAACAGGATAGATAATAGACAATAACAGCAGTATACTGTAGGTAGGGAAACAGGATAGATAATAGACATTAACAGCAGTATACTGTAGGTAGGGGTAAAGGATAGATAATAGATAATAACAGCAGTATACTGTAGGTAGGGATAAAGTGACTAGAAAACAGGATAGATAATAGACAGTAACAGCAGTATACTGTAGGTAGGGATAAAGTGACTAGACAACAGGATAGATAATAGACAGTAACAGCAGTATACTGTAGGTAGGGATACAGGATAGATAATAGACAGTAACAGCAGTATACTGTAGGTAGGGGTAAAGGATAGATAATAGACAGTAACAGCAGTATACTGTAGGTAGGGGTAAAGGATAGATAATAGACATTAACAGCAGTATACTGTAGGTAGGGGTAAAGGATAGATAATAGACAGTAACAGCAGTTTACTGTAGGTAGGGGTAAAGTTACTAGAAAACAGGATAGATAATAGACAGTAACAGCAGTTTACTGTAGGTAGGGTTAAAGTTACTAGACAACAGGATAGATAATAGACAGTAACAGCAGTATACTGTAGGTAGGGGTAAAGTGACTAGACAACTGGATAGATAATAGACAGTAACAGCAGAATGCTGTAGGTAGGGATAAAGGAAAGATGATAGACAGTAACAGCAGTATACTGTAGGTAGGGGTAAAGGATAGATAATAGACAGTAACAGCAGCATACTGTAGGTAGGGGTAAAGTGACTAGACAACAGGATAGATAATAGACATTAACAACAGTATACTGTAGGTAGGGATAAAGTGACTAGAAAACTGGATAGATAATAGACAGTAACAGCAGTTTACTGTAGGTAGGGATAAAGTGACTAGACAACAGGATAGATAATAGACAGTAACAGCAGTATACTGTAGGTAGGGGTAAAGTGACTAGACAACAGAATAGATAATAGACAGTAACAGCGGTATACTGTAGGTAGGGATAAAGGATAGATAATAGACAGTAACAGCAGTATACTGTAGGTAGGGGTAAAGGATAGATAATAGACAGTAACAGCAGTATATTTTAGGTAGGGGTAAAGTGACTAGACAACAGGATAGATAATAGACAGTAACAGCAGTATACTGTAGGTAGGGATAAAGGATAGATAATAGACAGTAACAGCAGTATACTGTAGGTAGGGATAAAGGATAGATAATAGACAGCAACAGCAGTATACTGTAGGTAGGGGTAAAGGATAGATAATAGACAGTAACAGCAGTATACTGTAGGTAGGGGTAAAGTGACTTGACAGCAGGATAGATAATAGACAGTAACAGCATTATACTGTAGGTAGGGATAAAGGATAGATAATAGACAGTAACAGCAGTATACTGTAGGTAGGGGTAAAGGATAGATAATAGACAGTTACAGCAGTATACTGTAGGTAGGGGTAAAGGATAGATAATAGACAGTAACAGCAGTATACTGTAGGTAGGGATAAAGTGACTGGACAACAGGATAGATAATAGACAGTAACAGCAGTATACTGTAGGTAGGGATAAAGGATAGATAATAGAAAGTAACAGCAGTATACTGTAGGTAGGGATAAAGTGACTGGACAACAGGATAGATAATAGAACGTAACAGCAGTATACTGTAGGTAGGGATAAAGTGACTGGACAACAGGATAGATAATAGAAAGTAACAGCAGTATACTGTAGGTAGGGATAAAGTGACTAGACAACAGGATAGATAATAGAAAGTAACAGCAGTATACTGTAGGTAGGGATAAAGGATAGATAATAGACAGTAACAGCAGTATACTGTAGGTATGGGTAAAGGATAGATAATAGACAGTAACAGCAGTATACTGTAGGTAGGGATAAAGGATAGATAATAGACAGTAACAGCAGTATACTGTAGGTAGGGATAAAGGATAGATAATAGAAAGTAACAGCAGTATACTGTAGGTAGGGATAAAGTGACTGGACAACAGGATAGATAATAGAAAGTAACAGCAGCTTGATGAGTCAAATGAGTTAGTGCAAAACGGTCAGTGCAGATAGTCTGGGTATCTATTTGGTTAACTATTTAACTAATTATGATATTACATTATATTTATTATTTATTATTGCTTGGGGGTAGAATCTGTTCAGGGTCCTGTTGGTTCCAGACTTGGTGTATCGGTACCCCTTGCTCTGCTGTAGAAGATAGAACAGTGTATGATTTGGGTGATGAGACGACTCCGGGTTCCTGGCCTTCTAGGCAGAGTTCCTCTGTCCAGTGTCTGTGTTCTTTTGACCATCTTAATCTTTTCTTTTCATTGGCCAGTCTGAGATTTGGCTTTTTCTTTACAACTCTGCCTAGAAGGCCAGCATCCTGGAGTCGCCTCTTCACTGTTGACGTTGAGACTGGTGTTGTGCAGGTACTATTTAATGAAGCTGCCAGTTGAGGACTTGTGAGGTGTCTGTTTCTCAAACTAGACACTCTATTGTACATATTGTCCTCTTGCTCAGTTGTGCACCGGGGCCTCCCACTCCTCTTTCGATTATGGTTAGGGCCAGTTTGCTCCGTCCTGTGAAGGGAGTAGTACACAGCGTAGTACACAGTGTTGTACCAGATCTTCAGTTTCTTGGCAATTTCTTGCATGGAATAGCCTTAATTTCTCAGAACAAGAATAGTCTGACGAGTTTCAGAAGAAAGATCTTTGTTTCAGGCTATTTTGAGCCTGTAATCGAACCCACAAATGCTGATGCTCCAGATACTCAACTAGTCTAAAGATGGCCAGTTTTATTGCTTTTTTAATCAGGACGAATCAAATCAAATGTTATTTGTTACATGCGCTGAATACAACAAGTGTAGACTTCACCATGAAATGCTTAATGACAAGCCTTTAACCAACAGTGCAGAGGGCACCGGTACCGAGTCAGTGTGGAGGCTATATACAGGGGGCACCGGTACTGAGTCAGTGTGGAGGCTATATACAGGGGGCACCGGTACCGAGTCAGTGTGGAGGCTATATACAGGGGGCACCGGTACTGAGTCAGTGTGGAGGCTATATACAGGGGGCACCGGTACCGAGTCAGTGTGGAAGCTATATACAGGGGGCACCGGTACCGAGTCAGTGTGGAGGCTATATACAGGTGGTACCGGTACCGAGTCAGTGTGGAAGCTATATACAGGTGGTACCGGTACCGAG
>NC_143037.1:67672500-67690000 GCF_057628025.1 Oncorhynchus mykiss | reverse complement strand
TATGGGTGTGTGTGTCTGTGAGGGCGTGTGTGTCTGTGAGGGTGTGTGTGTCTGTATCGGTGTGTGTGTCTGTGAGGGCGTGTGTGTCTGTGAGGGTGTGTGTGTCTGTATCGGTGTGTGTGTCTGTGAGGGCGTGTGTGTCTGTGAGGGTGTGTGTGCCTGTATGGGTGTGTGTGTCTGTGAGGGTGTGTGTGTCTGTATGTGAGGGTGTGTGTGTATGTGAGGGTGTGTGTGTCTGTGAGGGTGTGTGTGTCTGTGAGGGTGTGTGTGTCTGTATGGGTGTGTGTGTCTGTGAGGGTGTGTGTGTCTGTGAGGGTGTGTGTGTCTGTGAGGGTGTGTGTGTCTGTGAGGGTGTGTGTGTCTGTATGGGTGTGTGTGTCTGTGAGGGTGTGTGTGTCTGTATGTGTGTGTGTGTGTCTGTGAGGGTGTGTGTGTCTGTGAGGGTGTGTGTGATGGCCCTCTCTCCATAAGAATGTGCAACATATCAGAAGCAGTGTGTATGAACTGCACAATCTGGACTACAACAGTAAAGATGGACTTAAATCCAGTCCCTGGTTAGGGTTGTTGCCACTGTAATGTAGAGCTATGATGCTCATATATACGCCGACACACACACGCACAAACACACACACACCCACACCCAGACACAGACACCCACACCCACACCCAGACACAGGCACCCACAGACACAGACACAGACACGCACGCACGCACGCACGCACGCACGCACGCACGCACGCACGCACGCACACACACACACACACACACACACACACACACACACACACACACACTTACCCCTTTGTCCACAGTCTTCTTTACCTCCATGGAGAAGGTGCCAGTCTTTCTGTTTACCATGGCATTACGCAGCTAGAGACAAAGAACAGACAGTCCATCAGTCACAGAGTTCACCCTCAAAGAATGTATAGCTGAGCACATACAGGTAACTGCCAAAATAAAGGAAACACTTGAGTAAGTAAGGGATACAAAGAATATTGAAGGCAGATGCTTCCACAAGTGTGTGATTCCTCAGTTAATTAATCAATTAACATCCCATCATGCTTAGGGTCATGTGTCAAAATTCTGGGCAGACCATTATTTAGGCCATTATTTTGGCTACCATGTCTATGAGTGATCATTGAATGGTTTGATGAGCATGAAAACAATGTAAGACATGTGCCATGGCCTTCTCAGTTATCAGATCTCATCCCAATTGAACACTGGAAGATTCTGGAGTGGTGAGACAGCGTTTTTCACCATGATACATTTTTTGTCTAAATTATGGAATTTCTCATGGAAGAATGGTGTCACATCCCTCCAGTAGAGTTCCAGACACGTAGAATCTATGACAAGGTGCATTTAAGTTGTTCTGGCTGGTGGTGTCCGGACACCCTATTAAGCCACTTTATGTTGGTGCTTCCTTTATTATGGCAGTTACCTGTAGGTAAACCATACATGTCCAGGGCCCAGTTTCCCAAAAGCATCTTAAGGCTAAGTTCACCATTAGAACCATAGGATCCTAGTTCACCATTAGAACCATAGGATCCTAGTTCACCATTAGAACCATAGGATCCTACTTCATCAGAAGCATAGGATCCTAGTTCACCATTAGAGCCATAGGATCCTAGTTCATCATTAAAACCATAGGATCCTACTTCATCAGAAGCATAGGATCCTAGTTCACCATTAGAACCATAGGATCCTAGTTCACCATTAGAACCATAGGATCCTACTTCATCAGAAGCATAGGATCCTAGTTCACCATAGGATCCTAGTTCACCATTAGAACCATAGGATCCTAGTTCACCATTAGAACCATAGGATCCTAGTTCACCATTAGAACCATAGGATCCTAGTTCATCATTAGAACCATAGGATCCTAGTTCACCATTAGAACCATAGGATCCTAGTTCACCATTAGAACCATAGGATCCTAGTTCACCATTAGAACCATAGGATCCTAGTTCACCATTAGAACCATAGGATCCTAGTTCACCATTAGAACCATAGGATCCTAGTTCATCATTAGAACCATAGGATCCTAGTTCACCATTAGAACCATAGGATCCTAGTTCACCATTAGAACCATAGGATCCTAGTTCATCATTAGAACCATAGGATCCTAGTTCACCATTAGAACCATAGGATCCTAGTTCACCATTAGAACCATAGGATCCTAGTTCACCATTAGAACCATAGGATCCTAGTTCACCATTAGAACCATAGGATCCTAGTTCACCATTAGAACCATAGGATCCTAGTTCATCATTAGAACCATAGGATCCTAGTTCACCATTAGAACCATAGGATCCTAGTTCACCATTAGAACCATAGGATCCTAGTTCACCATTAGAACCATAGGATCCTAGTTCACCATTAGAACCATAGGATCCTAGTTCATCATTAGAACCATAGGATCCTATGGTCCTACCATTGGACCCTTTTTTTTCAATTTCCACCTAAAATGACATACCCAAATCTACCTGCCTGTAGTTCAGGACCTGAAGCCAGGATATGCATATTCTTGATACCGTTTGAAATAAAACACTTTGAAGTTTGTGTAAATGTGAAATTAATGTAGGAGAATATTACATATTAGATCTGGTAAAATATAATACAAAGAAAAAAACATACATTTTTTTTTTTTTTCCCATCATCTCTGAACTGCAACAGAAAGGCCACAATGTATTATTCCAGTTTAGGGGCTATTTAGATTTTGGCCACTAGATGGCAGCAGTGTATGAGTGGGGTGGCAGGTAGCCTAGTGGTTAACGCGTTGGACTAGTAACTGGAAGGTTGCAAGGTCGAATCCCCGAGCTGACAAGGTACAGATCTGTCATTCTGCCCCTGAACAAGGCAGGTAACCCACTGTTCCTAGGCCGTCATTGAAAATAAGAATTGGTTCTTAACTGACTTGCCTAGTATAAAATAAATGAGCAAAGTTTTAGACTGATCCAATGGACCATTGTATTCTGTTCAAAATGTTGTAACAAGTCTGCCCAAATGTGCCTAATTGGTTTATTAATACATTTTCTATGTCGTCATTTTGCACTTTCCTCAAACAATAGCATGGTATTATTTCACTGTAATAGCTACTGTAAATTGGACAGTGCAGTAAGATTAACATGAATTGAAGCTTTCTCCCCATATCAGATATGTCTATGTCCTGGGAAATCTTCTTGTTACTTACAACCTCATGCTAATCACATTAGCGCACGTTAGCTCAACCGCCCCGCGGGTGGGGGAAGGGGGGTGTGGGGTGGAGGGGGGACACACTGATCCTGTAGAGGTTAAAAACTGGACATATCTAATTACAAAGTGTCAGATAGAACTTAATAGCTGGACCCGTATTGACATGTTGACATTTTAAAGACATATGGGTCTATCTGTGATTGCAACCCCCTACAATACATGATTTAGAAATGTCTCTGGAATTTGATTCTATGCACTTTAGGTACCTTTAATAAGGTGAAGACCTTGATGGTTATGAAAGAGTTCTGAGTTCTGAGGTCTGAGTTCTGAAGGTCTGAGGTCTGAGTTCTGAAGACCCGAGGTCTGAGTTCTGAAGACCCGAGGTCTGAGTTCTGAAGGTCTGAGGTCTGAGTTCTGAAGGTCTGAGGTCTGAGTTCTGAAGATCTGAGGTCTGAGATCTGAGGTCTGTGTTCTGAGTTCTGAAGATCTGAGGTCTGAGTTCTGAAGGTCTGAGGTCTGAGTTCTGAGATCTGAGGTCTGAGTTCTGAAGGTCTGAGGTCTGAGTTTTGAGTTCTGAGGTCTGAGTTCTGAGTTCTGAGTTCTGAGGTCTGAGTTCTGAAGATCTGAGGTCTGAGTTCTGAAGACCTGAGGTCTGAGTTCTGAAGGTCTGAGGTCTGAAATCTGAAATCTGAGTTCTGAAGATCTGTGGTCTGAAGATCTGGGGTCTCAGTTCTGAAGGTCTGAGGTCTGAGTTCTGAAGATCTGAGGTCTGAGTTCTGAGATCTGAGTTCTGAGGTCTGAGTTCTGCTCAGTATCTCAGAAATATGATTTGCGCATATAGAACCTTATGTCCCAAGGTCACGAATTGACTTCATCAGGCTTCGCTGAGCTGAGAACATAGTGAAAGCGTTATGGTATGTCTATAGCTCAGTCTGAGTACACAGCATGTTTTTAGACTAATGATACATTTTCAAACAATGTGAAGCTTTTATAAATGTAATACATTTCATTGAATACATCAGAGATGTTTGTAATAGTGAGTCTTACTGTGTCGTCCTTGTCTTCCCATTCCACCTCAGACAGATCCACACTGCTGTAGTTGGGCTTCCTACGTTTCTTACTCTCCTCATACTAGACACACACACACACACACACACACACAAGTATAAATTAACCGTGCTGCATAGTCCCAACCCCTTCATCTGTATGTGATTGATAAGGGACTAAGAGTGAATCAGGTTAGTAGTTGAATAAACTGTTACCTCACCATCTCTCTCTCTCTCTCTCTCTCTCTCTCTCTCTCTCTCTCTCTCTCGTAAGAGGGCAGGGTTAACTTGGGTGTGTATGATCTAACATTGATATTATCATTAGTAGAGTCAGGAGAGTGTTGTGGACATGACCCTTTCATAATGTTGACATTAAGTCGACAAATCACCCTGATCCCTCCTCTCCTCTCTTCCTATCCTCCTCATTTCTCTTCCTATCCTCCTCATTTCTCTTCCTATCCTCCTCATTTCTCTTCCTATCCTCCTCATTTCTCTTCCTATCCTCCTCATTTCTCTTCCTATCCTCCTCATTTCTCTTCCTATCCTCCTCATTTCTCTTCCTATCCTCCTCATTCCTCCTCCTCACCTCTCATTCTCTCCTCTCTACCTCTCCTCTACTCTTCACCTCTTCTCCTCACCTCTCCTTTTCTCCTCTCTTCCTCTCTTCCTAACCTCTCTTCCACTCCTCTCCTCTCCTCCTCACATCTCCTCTCTTACTCACCTCTCCTCTTCTCCTCCTCTCCTCTCTTCCTCTCATCCTCAACTCGCTTCCTCTCCTCTTCACCTTTCCTCTTCACCTCTATCCTCTCCTCCTCACCTCTCCTCTCCTTTCTTCCTCTCCTCCTTACCTCTCTTCCTCACTTCTCTTCCTCTCCTCTCTTCTCTTCCACTCCTCTCTTCCTCACCTCTCCTCCTCTCCTCTCTTCCACTCCTCTCCTCCTCACCTCTCTTCCTCTCCTACTCTCCTCTCCTCCTCCCCTCTCCTCCTCACCTCTCTTCATCTCCTCCTCACCTCTCTTCCTCTCCTCCTCTCCTCTCCTCCTCCCCTCTCCTCTCTTCCACTCCTCTCTTCCTCACCTCTCCTCCTCTCCTCTCTTCCACTCCTCTCCTCCTCACATCTCTTCCTCCTCTCCTCTCCTCTCCTCTCCTCTCCTCTCCTCTCCTCTCCTCTCCTCTCCTCTCCTCTCCTCTCCTCTCCTCTCCTCTCCTCCTCCCCTCTCCTCCTCACCTCTCCTGGGTTACAGTGAGCCTGTTTGATATAAGCCATTAGAAATACATGACAGCAGTTCACCTCTGTGTCAGTGAAGAGGGCCTCTGGCCAGACAAATATCTTTAGTCCACTTTCTATAACACACTGTGCATGTGTCTGTCTGTGTGTGTGTGTCCGTGTGTATCACCCTGCTCCATTCATCTGTCAGTGAAAGGACAGCCTCCTACCCCTCATTAGCTCTTAAACACTGTTCATTACAGTCTCTAATTAGACATCTATTAACTACTCTCCCTGTCTGCCTGTCCTCCGCTCCAGCCCTCTCCTGTCCTCCCTTTCCTTTCTCTCTCATCCTCCAATATTTCTCTCCCTTTCCTCTTTCCTCCTACCTTGTATACATCTCTTCCCCTCTATCCTTCCTCTCTCCTCCTGCCCTGTCAATCTCTTCCTTTACCCAATCCCCCTCTCCTCTTCTATCCCCATCTCCTCTCTCTCTCTACTACACATTATCCTTATCTCTCTCGCCCTCTCTCATTCCTCTCTCCTTCTGCCATGTCTTTCTCCCCTTCTCTCTCTCCTTCCTCTCTCTTCACCTGTTATCTGCAGATATAGTTAATAACAGTTATACAGTAGCTGTATTCACAGCCCAGTACTATCTGGAACACAGTCTGCTCATCTACAAATCCCCCCTCCCCTCCACACACACAGCTGAAAGGTGTGTTTAGACAGTGATTTGGTGTATTCTAGGTTCTGCTCCTCTCTCTGCTGTCCTAAGGGTTAGGGTCAGTTGATATTAGATGTATTGTGATACTCACCAATGGTCTGAGGTCAGGGTGGGTCAGAATGTACCCGTTGTTAGTTATGGCGAACGCGTAACCATGGATGCCCAGCTGCAACAGATGCATATACGAGCACACACACACACACACACACACACACACACACACACACACACACACACACACACATACACGCACACGCACATGGACACACACACAATTATACATACAGTGGTGGAGAGAGAAATGAACAGTTTTGGAACTATGCCAAAATCCAGGCATACACACAGAAACTAAAATATGAATATGAAAAGTGATGAAGAGTGTAATCAAGCTCTTTGTATGTTTTGGAGCCAGAATCATCGCATTTCCACAGTGACTCATTTACATTTCTACATAACAAGGTGGTGGTCGCTTTCAATGAGTATGTGTGTGTGTGTGTGTGTGTGTGTGTGTGTGTGTGTGTGTGTGTGTGTGTGTGTGTGTGTGTGTGTGTGTGTGTGTGTGTGTGTGTGTGTGTGTGTGTGCGCATGCGTGTGTTTCACTGATTCCAGACGCAACCCTGTCGGTGAATGTGGTCTGAACTAAATAACATGCTTTTAAATGTCAAAACACATCCCACATCTAAATCTCTCATCCCTCCTATAGAATGATAATCAACTCCTCCATCCTCCAGCAGAAGTCCAGATAAAAAGACAGTAGTCTACAGATGATACAATTACATGCTATTATAAGGTATGAGGCAGTAGGTTCAAACGATCTCTCTGAAAATGTTGAACAATATCTTTGATTAGAATGTGCTTGCTGTTCTTGAGTGCTCTGCCACAGTTTCATTCAGTGAGAGTATCAATAGTGCTATGTGTTAGCTCATTCTGATTAATCAGTGAAAGTATCAATAGTGCTATGTGTTAGCTCATTCTGATCATCAAGTTAAAGTATCAACAGTGCTTTTTGTTAGCTCATCTGACCATCCACTGACTGTATCAACAGTACTATGTGTTACCTCAATCTGATCGTTCAGTGAAAGTAGAAACAGTTCTATGTGTTAGCTCATTGTGATCATCCAGTGAAAATATCAACAGTTCTATGTGTTAGCTCATTGTAATCATGTAGTGAAAGTAGCAACAGTGCTATGTGTTAGCTCATTGTGATTTTCTGATGTTTTCAGTGAAGACTGAAGTTGGGCAAGGGTCAGTACCTTATATTTTGGGATGGTTTTGAGGAGCTCAGAGACAGGAACATCAGTACCAACCACACCTAGCAGGATGCCTCTATTCCTCTGGAAACATGCACACAACAAACAGAAAGGATCAACACAACATTTGGATGACATCAAGAAAAGTTGTTGGTCAAGCGTGTGTGGTATATGCATGTGTGTGTGTGTGTGTGTGTGTGTGTGTCTGTGTGTGTGTGTGTGTGTGTGTGCGTCTGTGTGTGTGTGTGCGTATTTGTGCGCGCGTGTGTGTGCGTCTGTCTCTGTGTGTGTGTGCTTATGTGTGTGTGTGTGTACTCACCGTCTCATTCTTGGTGCTGAACACAGGCATGGCCACAGTGGTCATCAAAATAGGACCCTGACCATCCTCCAGCTGAAAGAAGGAAAGAAGGAGACAAAGAAGGAAACAAAGAAGATACATAAGACCCTAATTGTTCATCAATAACTTTTGAATTCTGTTCTGAAAAAAAAACAGGCACATCTTGGAATACAGTGGATGTCGTCAGAACAGAGTGCCATTCTGCTGTTGTCACAGCTGGGGTTTATCCACTAGGAACTAAACGGAAGCAAACGACCGGAATGAGGAGGGACTAACCTGAACTTATCCAATAAGATACACTCGTTTCCCATTGCAAAACATTTTTCTACTGCTTTCTATGGTGTGCACTAATGAATACAACCCTGTTACAGAACCAGTTACCATTTACCTGTGTCCTGTCAGCGACAGTTAGTGGCTGGGTATGTAAACCCTCCACTGGAAATCAAAGAAGCACTGTGTGATCTCACGTATTGTGATTGTAGTAGAGTTTGAAACAGTTGAAGATCAGAATAGTTGCCAAACTGCAGTTCAGCGCAACATTCTCTTATTTTCTTATGTAAATATACGATTTTTGATTTGATTTTGATTTGATTTGATAAATATACGATTATACCAAGCCTGTGAACCCTTCCCACTACACCCACAGTGAGCAAGGCCTTAAATCTTTAGTCACATGTATAATAATGTTTATTATGTGTCTTTAAATGTGTTTAATCATGGTCTGTCTTTGGTCATGAGCAGAGTCAATCTCAGCCACAGGCACTGTTTAAGTACAGGATGGTTATCTCTCCCAAAAGACTGTGGGAATAATTAGGATATTATATTTTTACCAACGGCTCCCCGAATCTGGAAATAGATAGTGTCTATTTACAGATATCAAGTTGATAGTATTAAAAATAGATGCAGGCAAGGTTAAGTACTCTGTTCAAGGGCCTAGAGTAGGATTATCGTTGTGCAGGCCTGGGGTCACAAAAACCTCCCCCGAACCTCTCCACCAACTTACAGACCTCCTCTGAGAAACAACAGTATATAAAATACAACTGTCACACATATTCACTAATATGAATGTCACACCACAGCCAACTAGTGGTACTATCTTTTGTGTAAAAGATGTCATATGAAGGACCTGTAGAACAACAAGGAAAGGAACATTATTAACTTTGGAAAACCACTTTTGGTGTACCACTTTTGAGGTAAGAAAATGTCGAACGATGTGTAATGTGTTGTCAGCCTCCACACAGTCCATTTCTTACTGATGGATGTCCCAGTGGTGGAATGGAATAGGATGGGATAGGCTGGGAAAGGATAGGATAGGCTGGGAAAGAATGGAATAGCATGGGATAGGACACAATGGGATAGGATGGGAAAGGATATTATGGGATAGGATGGGATGGGATAGGATGGGAAAGGATATTATGGGAAAGGATATTATGGGATAGGATGGTATGGGATAGGACGGGATAGGAAAGGATAGGAGAGGATGGGAAAGGATATTATGGGATAGGATGGTATGGGATAGGACGGGATAGGAAAGGATAGGAGAGGATGGGAAAGAATGGAATAGCATGGGATAGGACACAATGGGATGGGATGGGATAGGATGGGAAAGGATATTATGGGATAGGATGGTATGGGATAGGATGGGATGGGATAGGATGGAATAGGAGGGGATTGGATGGGAAAGGATGGGATGGGATAGGATGGGATGGGATAGGATGGGATGGGATAGGGTGGGATGGGAAAGGACAGGAGAGGATGGTATAGGATGGAATAGGAGGGGATTGGATGGGATAGGATGGGAAGGAATAGGATGTGATAGGATGGGATAGGATGGGATAGGATGGGAAGGAATAGGATGTGATAGGATGGGATAGGATGGGAATGGATAGGCTTGGATGGGATGGGAAAGGATATTATGGGATAGGATGGTATGGGATAGGATGGGATGGGATAGGATGGGAAAGGATATTATGGGATAGGATGGTATGGGATAGGATGGTATGGGATAGGATGGGAAAGGATATTATGGGATAGGATGGTATGGGATAGGATGGTATGGGATAGGATGGGATGAGATAGGATGGGAAAGGATGGGAATGGATAGGCTTGGTTAGGATGGGAAGGAATAGGATGTGATAGGATGGGAAGGAATAGAATGTGATAGGATGGGATAGGATGGGAAGGGATCGGATGGGATAGGATGGGAAAGGATGGGATGGAATAGGATAGGATGGGATAGGATGGGATAGGATAGTATAATATAGGATGGGATAGAATGGGATGGGATGGAATAGGATAGGATAAGATATGATAAGATAGGATGGGATGGGATAGGATAGGAAGGGAAGGGATATGATGGGAGAGGATTGGATGGGATTGGATAGGAATAGGACAAGATGGGATAGGATAGGATAGAATGGGATTTTATAGAATGGGATGGGATGGGATAGGGTGGGATGAGATAGGATGGGATAGGATAGGATTGGATAGGATGGGATGGGATAGAATGGAATAGGATGGGATGGGATAGGATGGGATAGGATGGGATAGGATGGGATAAGACAGGAAAGGATAGGGTGGGATAGGATAGGATGGGATAGGATGGGATAGCCTGGGATAGGATGAGATAGGACAGGATAGGATGAAATTGAATAAGATGGAATAGGATGGGATATGATGGGATAGGATAGTATAGGATACCACTGGGATTCTCTGCCTCTAACCCTATTACAGGGGCTGAGTCACTGGCTTACTGGTGCTCTTTCATGCCGTCCCTAGGAGGGGTGCGTCACTTGAGTGGTTCGAGTCACTGATGTGATCTTCCTGTCTGGGTTTGCGCCCCCCCCTAGGGTTGTGCCGTGGCGGAGATCTTTGTGGGCCTTGTCTCAGGATGGTAAATTGGTGGTTGAAGGTATCCATCTAGTGGTGTGGGGGCTGTGCTTTGGCAAAGTGGGTGGGGCTATATCCTTCCCTGTCCGTGGGTATCATCGGATGGGGCCACAGTGTCTCCTGACCCCTCCTGTCTCAGCCTCCAGTATTTATGCTGCAGTAGTTTATGTGTTGGGGGCTAGGGTCAGTTTGTTATATCTAGAGTACTCCTCCTGTCTTATCCGGTGTCCTGTGTGAATTTAAGTATGCTCTCTCTAATTCTCTCTTTCTCTCTTTCTTTCTCTTTCTCGGAGGACCTGAGCCCTAGGACCATGCCTCAGGACTACCTGGCATGAAGACTCCTTGCTGTCCCCAGTCCACCTGGCCGTGCTGCTGCTCCAGATTCAACTGTTCTGCCTGCGGCTATGGAATCCTGACCTGTTCACCGGACGTGCTACCTGTCCCAGACATGCTGTTTTCAACTCTCTAGAGACAGCAGGAGTCGTAGAGATACTCTTAATGACCTATGAAAAGCCAACTGACATTTACTCCTGAGGTGCTGACTTGCTGCACCCTAGACAACTACTGTGATTATTATTATTTGATCATGCTGGTCATTTATGAACATTTGAACATCGTTTCAATGTTCTGTTATAATCTCCACCCGGCACAGCCAGAAGAGGACTGGCCACCCCTCATAGCCTGGTTCCTCTCAAGGTTTCTTCCTAGGTTTTGGCCTTTCTAGGGAGTTTTTCCTAGCCACCACACTTCAGCACCTGCATTGCTTGCTGTTTGGGGTTTTAGGATGGGTTTCTGTACAGCACTTTGAGATATCAGCTGATGTACGCAGGGCTATATAAATACATTTGATTTGATTTTTGATTTGATTTGATGGGATAGAATGGGATGGAATAGGATAGTATAGGATGGGATAGGATGGGATAGGATGGGATGGAATCGGATGGGATAGGATGGGATAGGGTGGGATGGGATGGGATAGAATAGAATGGGATGGGATAGGATGAGATAGGACAGGATAGGATGAAATGGAATAAGATGGGATAGGATGGGATTGGATAGTATAGGATAGAATGGGATGGGATAGGATGGGACAGGATAGGATAGCATGGGATAGGATAGCATGGGATAGGATAGGATGGGATTGAATGGGATGGGATAGGATGGGATAAAATGGGATGGGATGGGATAGGATATGGTAGGATAGGATGTGATAGGATGGGAAAGGATAGCACATGATTGGATAGTATAGGATAGGATGGGATATGGTGGGATGGGATTGGATAGGATGGAATAGGATAGGATGGGATGGGATGTTATTGGATGGGTTGGGATAGGAAGAGATAAGATGGGATAGGCTGGGATGGGATAGGAAAGGATAAAATGTGATGGGATGGGATGGGATAGGATAGAATGGGATAGGATAGAATGGAATGGGATAGTATGGGATGGGATATGATAGGTTATGATCGGATGGGATGGGATAGGAAAGGATGGGATATGATGGGATGGGCTAGGATGGGATATGATGGGATAGGATGGGATATGATGGGATGGGATAGGATGGGATGGGATGGGATATGATGGGATGGGATAGGATAGGATAGGATAGGATGGGATTGGATGGGATATGATGGGATGGGATTGAATGGGATAGGATAGGATGGAATTGAATGGGATGAGATAGGATATGATGGGATAGGATAGGAAGGGAAGGGATATTATGGGAGAGGATTGGATGGGATAGGATAGCATGGAATAGGATGGGATAGGACAGGATGGGATATGATAGGATGGGATAGGATGGTATAGGATAGAATGGGATTGGATGGGATGGTATGGGATAGGACTGGAGAGGATGGGATGGGATAGGATAGGAAGGGAAGGGATATGATGGGAGAGGATTGGATGGGATAGGATAGGATGGGATAGGATGGGATGGGATTGAATAGGCTGGGATAGGATGGGATAGGATAGAATGGGATTGGATGGTATGGGATAGGATTGGATAGGATGGGATAGGATGGGATAGGATAGGATGGGATATGATAGGATGGGATAGGATGGGATAGGATTGAATATAGCTGGGATAGGATGGGATAGGATAGAATGGGATAGGATAGAATGGCATTGGATGGTATGGGATATGATTGGATAGGATGGGATAGGATGGGATAGGATGGGATAGGATTGGATAGGATGGGATAGGATGGGATAGGATGGGATAGGATTGGATAGGATGGGATAGGATGGGATAGGATGACAACACTACATAAATACAGCACCCACTGCCAACACCAACAAAACATTACACTACCAACACCAACAACAAATTACACTGCTGGCTGGACGCTGGCAAATCGATCAAAGGACAGGGACAAAGACACAGGACCTTGTCTAAAAATACAAACTCTATCTCCAGACTGAGTGTCTCTGTCAGATCATATGACATTGATCTATAAATGAACAGGTGGAGCTTCTCAGTACATCAGCAGAGCCTGCTGGCAGCAACTATGCAGGTCTGAACAATGGACTCAGATATCTTTTATATTTTGAGAATGCTCTAGAATATGAAACAGTAATGTTGGCATGTCCCCAGTGTATGGCAGGTAAAGTTGCGAGTGGTTGGTAGATTTTGCAGTTTAGGGGTGATTATGTGTGTTACAGAGCCTGATTCCCTGTGTGTCTCTGGGTGAATGAGCTCTGATTTGAAAACTATGCATTTCCCTGTGTGTGTGTGTGTGTGAATGGATGATCTCACTCAGAGAATCCAGGTGATGCTCAGACCTGCACAGCTGCTCCAGGAAATGACATAATTAGCGGGTGATTACAGAGGCATCATGGGAGAAGGCAGTCATTTCCTCCATCTATTGGAGGTAAACCTGCCCAAATATCTCTCAGTTCCACCACCATAGTCATTCATTAGAGCGTGAAGACATTTATCTTATTTTTACTTAAATGTTTTGGCTATTGGCACCAAGAAACAAGGTTATTCATAGTGGCCATTAAACAGAGCTTATGTACCAAGTCACTTCGCAAGGAAGTGGATCATCAGTTAGTTATCCATTTTTTTATACCGTAGCTAGAAACATATCTATCCATTCATAAAGATGGTGCCATGTCATGAGTGGGAAAAAATGTGTGTGTGAGTGTGTGTGTGTGTGTCTCTTGGGCTCATGGTGTCAGTGTTAATAAATGGGGCATACGAGTCCTTCATAAAGATACAGGTCAGATTCTTACAGCGTCCACGCACGCACGCACGCACACACACACGCACATACGCACACGCACACACACACACATATGCTTATTGCTTACTACTGACACCCCACCTGGGACTGTGGTACAAGGGGACCGTGCCAGCCTTTCATTGTTTCAGGACACCCTGGAATCTGGGTTGCCGTGACAAATGGCATACCGGTGACTGTGGCGACCTTTGTTCCCATGGCGATCAGGCTTAATGATGATTGGACTGTGAGGGCTGACTGTAAGGCCCTCTGTAGGGCCCTCCTGGGGGATAAATATACAACTCTAGACCTCTACTACACACACACACACACACACACACACACACACACACACACACACACACACCACCTCCACCCAGTACACTACACAAAAATTACTGTAACACATGACATAACCAATTCCCAGTGATCCTCACCCTCCTTCAAAACTCCTCTCCCCCTCTCCCCCTCTCTCCCTCCCCTCGGCCTCTCCGTCTCACTCCCCTGTCAGTTTTTCAGGTGGTTGGGGACAAAGCCAAATGATCCGCAGAATGATGGATGAAACTAGTGGGCCCAGAGGAGGAGAGGAAGAGGGAGAGGAGGGAAATGAGGATGTAAAGAAGCAGAGGGAAAGGAAGAGAGGGAAGGAGAGAAAGATGGATGGAACTGCTGAGCCAAGGGAGAGGAAAGTAGCGGGAGGGGTGGAGAGAAGAGAAGGAGGGGAAGGATAGGCTGAACTCACAGGAGTTCAGGGAGAGATACAAATCTGCTAGAAATCAATATGTTACTTTGTCTTCAGCCATCAACCTACAAATCAACCTACAGGAATCAGCCCTGCATCTACAAATCAGACAGGACGCAGCCCTGAATCTACAAATCAGAAAGGACAGAGCCCTGAGTCTACCAATTAGACAGGAATCAGCCCTGAATCTACCAATCACACAGGAATCAGCCCTGAATCTACCAATTAGACAGGAATCAGCCCTGAATCTACCAATCAGACAGGAATCAGCCCTGAATCTACCAATCAGACAGGAAACATCCCTGAATCTTTCAATTAGACAGGATTTTGACCTACATCTAAAAATCTGACAGAAATCAGAGCTGAATCTACAAATGAGACAGGACTTAGACCCTGCATACACCAATCAGACAGGACGCATCCTGGAATCTACCAATCAGACAGGGACGCAGCCCTGAATCTACCAATCAGAAAGGAAACAGTCCTGAATCTACCAATCAGACAGGTATAAGCCCTGAATCTCAGTATTGTGCCACCGTTGCTTCTAACGATCACATATCAGCCTAAAACCTGAATCTACAATGAAAACAATTGGATAATAAAACTAAATCCTGGCAGAATATCATGCTGAATAGCCACCACTACTTCTACCCTATGTGTGTATTTCGTGGGGTGGGTTATGCAGGTGTTACGTGGATGATTGTGAGGCACTCATGTGCTTCTCCAACGCTCTGTCAGACTGTGTGTGCGTGGTACGGTGGTATGTCAGACACATGGCAGTGCAGTGATGGGAGTGCTATTTTCTGCGTTGATCTGAATTGTCCGTTGCCGCGCTCCTCCATAAACCCTCTCTGCTTCAGGATCATTATCGTTCTGCTTATGGAGGCACTCAGCAGAAGTTCTGCTCCACCACGACATATTCATCACAAAGCACCAACTATGAAGAGAAGAATCATCACAAAAAATCATCACAACAGCCATTATAGGCAATTACCTTTTCTACTCTCTGGTTAGTAACAGTGAGTGCATTTTAACACTGACACACACACACACACACACACACACACACACACACACACACACACACACACACACACACACAAGCTTACCCACACGCACCCATGTACATGGACGTAACCACACACACACACACACACACACACACACACACACACACACACACACACACACACACACACACACACACACACACACACACACACACACACACACACACACACACACAAGCGTGCACACATATCAGCAAAGCAACACCAATGATGGATGAAAAAGTGGTAATGTGTGAGAGTGAGTTTATTTATTTATGTGTGTGTGTGTGTGTGTGTGTGTGTGTGTGTGTGTGTGTGTGTGTGTGTGTGTGTGTGTGTGTGTGTGTGTGTGTGTGTGTGTGTGTGTGTGTGTGTGTGTGTGTGTGTGTGTGTGTGTGATCAGAAGTGCAGGTGATGAATGCAATGACACAGTACCACCAATGACAGAAATGCATTAACTGGCATTGGAATCCAGGTGGTTGAATCATTCCAAATAAATGACCAAATAAAGCAACACACACCATATCACACATCAAAGCCATGGGAGATCTCTCAACTACGCTGTGTCTTAAAATGTGAGCTCCAACACGGATGTGACCATTCCACACCGGAGACAGGTGCTGAAACACGCATGGACACACGCCACGCTGCAAACACAGGTGAACAAATCCAAACACACACACACACAGAGACACGGTGGTGAGCGGGAGAGAGAAAGACCTCCAGTCAGACTGTTTACCTTTTGAGCCTGAGGGAGCTACAGAGAGGAGATTTAAACGAGAAGAAAACAGACACAAATAATCAATATGTTGGTAGAGTCGTGGCAGAAAGCAGAAAGCATTTTAGTGTCAATATCCATCTGTAGTGGGATAAAGGGATGTTATATACACATCCATCTGTAGTGGGATGAAGGGATGTTATATACACATCCATCTGTAGTGGGATGAAGGGATGTTATATACACATCCGTGGTGGGATAAAGGGATGTTATATACACATCCATCTGTAGTGGGATAAAGGGATGTTATATACACATCCATCTGTAGTGGGATAAAGGGATGTTATATACACATCCATCTGTAGTGGGATGAAGGGATGTTATATACACATCCATCTGTAGTGGGATGAAGGGATGTTGTATACACATCCATCTGTAGTGGGATAAAGGGATGTTATATACACATCCATCTGTAGTGGGATAAAGGGATGTTATATACACCTCCATCTGTAGTGGGATGAAGGGATGTTATATACACATCCATCTGTAGTGGGATGAAGGGATGTTATATACACCTCCATCTGTAGTGGGATGAAGGGATGTTATATACACCTCCATCTGTAGTGGGATAAAGGGATGTTATATACACATCCATCTGTAGTGGGATAAAGGGATGTTATATACACATCCATCTGTAGTGGGATGAAGGGATGTTATATACACATCCATCTGTAGTGGGATGAAGGGATGTTATATACACATCCATCTTCTCCCCTGAAAGGGGTTTTCCTAAAGGGAACTTATAGAGGTAGGACTGGGGACACAGACTAGGGACACAGAGACTGGGGACACAGAGACTAGGGACACAGAGACTGGGGACATAGAGACTGGGGACACAGAGACTGGGGACAGAGAGACTGCGGACACAGAGACTGGGGACACAGAGACTGGGGACATAGAGACTGCGGACACAGAGACTGGGGACACAGAGACTGGGAACACAGAGACTGGGAACACAGAGACTGGGAACACAGAGACTGGGGAGACAGAGACTGGGGACACAGAGACTGCATACTAGACTGGTATTGACTGAATTGGGACAAAGCTTGTGCCTGGTTCTCT
>NC_143037.1:67665000-67667500 GCF_057628025.1 Oncorhynchus mykiss | reverse complement strand
CAGAATGAGTCCCAAACCTTAACCCTTACCTTAGCCATTCAGAATGAGTCCCAAACCTTAACCCTTACCATAACTATTCAGAATGAGTCCCAAACCTTAACCGTTACCTTAACCATTCAGAATGAGTCCCAAACCTTAACCGTTACCTTAACCATTCAGAATGAGTCCCAAACCTTAACCGTTACCTTAACCATTCAGAATGAGTCCCAAACCTTAACCCTTACCTTAGCCATTCATAATGAGTCCCAAACCTTAACCCTTACCTTAGCCATTCAGAATGAGTCCCAAACCTTAACCCTTACCTTAGCCATTCAGAATGAGTCCCAAACCTTAACGCTTACCATAACTATTCAGAATGAGTCCCAAACCTTAACCCTTACCTTAATCATTCATAATGAGTCCTTAAACGTCATGTTTTAATCCTATCCCAAACATGAATCCATACTTCAAGCATTCAGAATTCAGAGTCCCTAAAGATAACCTTTCAGAACGTTGCTGAATGTTTAATTCATCAATGAGACTGTGAGAGCTTGTTAAAGACAGATGTAGCCCTGTTCAATAATACAACTCTGTTCAATAGTACAGCTCTGTTCAATAGTACAGCTCTGTTCAATAATACAACTCTGTTCAACAATACAGCTCTGTTCATTAGTGAAGTACAGCCCTGTTCAATAGTGTAGTGCAGCTCTGTTCAATAATACAATTCTGTTCAATAGTACAGCTCTGTTCAATAATACAACTCTGTTCAATAGTACAGCTCTGTTCAATAATACAGCTCTGTTCAATAATACAACTCTGTTCAATAATACAACTCTGTTCAACAATACAGCTCTGTTCATTAGTGAAGTACAGCCCTGTTCAATAGTGTAGTGCAGCCCTGTTCAATAATACAACTCTGTTCAATAGTACAGCTCTGTTCAATAGTACAGCTCTGTTCAATAATATAAATCTGTTCAATAATACAACTCTGTTCAACAATACAGCTCTGTTCATTAGTGAAGTACAGCCCTGTTCAATAGTGTAGTGCAGCCCTGTTCAATAATACAACTCTGTTCAATAGTAAAGCTCTGTTCAATAGTACAGCTCTGTTCAATAATACAAATCTGTTCAATAGTACAACTCTGTTCAACAATACAGCTCTGTTCATTAGTGAAGTACAGCCCTGTTCAATAGTGTAGTGCAGCCCTGTTCAATAATACAACTCTGTTCAATAGTACAGCTCTGTTCAATAGTACAGCTCTGTTCAATAATACAACTCTGTTCAATAGTAAAACTCTGTTCAACAGTACAGCTCTGTTCAATAGTACAGCTCTGTTCAATAATACAACTCTGTTCAATAGTACAGCTCTGCTCAATAATACAACTCTGTTCAATAGTACAGCTCTGTTCAATAGTACAGCTCTGTTCAATAATACAGCTCTGTTCAATAGTACAGCTCTGTTCAATAGTACAGATCTGTTCAATAATACAGCTCTGTTCAATAGTACAGCTCTGTTCAATAATACAACTCTGTTCAATAGTACAGATCTGTTCAATAATACAACTCTGTTCAATAATACAACTCTGTTCAACAATACAGCTCTGTTCATTAGTGAAGTACAGCCCTGTTCAATAGTGTAGTGCAGCCCTGTTCAATAATACAACTCTGTTCAATAGTACAGCTCTGTTCAATAGTACAGCTCTGTTCAATAATACAACTCTGTTCAATAGTACAACTCTGTTCAATAGTACAGCTCTGTTCAATAGTACAGCTCTGTTCAATAATACAACTCTGTTCAATAGTACAGCTCTTTTCAATAGTACAGCTCTGTTCAATAGTACAGCTCTGTTCAATAATACAACTCTGTTCAATAGTACAGCTCTGTTCAATAGTACAGCTCTGTTCAATAATACAAATCTGTTCAATAGTACAACTCTGTTCAACAATACAGCTCTGTTCATTAGTGAAGTACAGCCCTGTTCAATAGTGTAGTGCAGCCCTATTCAATAGTACAGCTCTGTTCAATAGTGTAGTACAGCCCTGTTCAATATTACAGCTCTGTTCAATAGTACAGCTCTGTTCATTAGTGAAGTACAGCCCTGTTCAATAGTGTAGTGCAGCCCTGTTCAATAGTTCAGCTCTGTTCAATAGTGTAGTACAGCCCTGTTCAATAGTACAGCTCTGTTCAATAGTGTAGTACAGCTCTGTTCAATAGTACAGCTCTGTTCAATAGTGTAGTACAGCCCTGTTCAATAGTGTAGTACAGCCCTGTTCAATAGTACAGCTCTGTTCAATAGTGTAGTACAGCCCTGTTCAATAGTACAGCTCTGTTCAATAGTGTAGTGCAGCCCTGTTCAATAGTACAGCTCTGTTCAATAGTACAGCTCTGTTCAATAGTACAGCCCTGTTCAATAGTACAGCTCTGTTCAATAGTACAGCCCTGTTCAATAGTACAGCTCTGTTCAATAGTACAGCTATGTTCAATAGTACAGCCCTGTTCAATAGTACAGCTCTGTTCAA
>NC_143037.1:67650000-67662500 GCF_057628025.1 Oncorhynchus mykiss | reverse complement strand
ATTAGGCCGGTACCCACTAATTATCGAAATCCAGAAAAGAGCCGTTAAATTCTACAACCACATAAAAGGAAGCGATTCCCAAACCTTCCATAACAAAGCCACCACCTACAGAGAGATGAACCTGGAGAAGAGTCCCCTAAGCAAGCTGGTCCTGGGGCTCTGTTCACAAACACAAACACACCCCACAGAGCCCCAGGACAGCAGCACAATTAGACCCAAACAAATCATGAGAAAACAAAAAGATAACTACTTGACACATTGGAAAGAATTAACAAAAAAACAGAGCAAACTAGAATGCTATTTGGCCCTAAACAGAGAGTACACAGTGGCAGAATACCTGACCACTGTGACTGACCCAAACTTAGCTTTGAAAAAAGCTTTGACTATGTACAGACTCAGTGAGCATAGCCTTGCTATTGAGAAAGGCCACCGTAGGCAGATGGCTCTCAAGAGGTGTAGGGGTGTAGGAGTGTAGAGGTTTAGTGGTTTAGAGGTGCAGAGGTGTAGGGGTGTAGAGGTGTAGGGGTGTAGGGATGTACGGGTGTAGAGGTGTAAGGTTGTAGGGGTGTAGAGGTGTAAGGTTGTAGGGGTGTAGGGGTGTAGAGATGTAGGGGTGTAGAGATGTAGGGGTGTAGAGGTGTAGGAGCGTAGAGGTGTAGGAGTGTAGAGATGTAGTGGTGTAGAGGTGTAGGGGTGTAGAGATGTAGGGGCGTAGAGGTGTAGGGGTGTAGAGGTGTAGGGGTGTGGAGATGTAGGGGTGTAGAGATGTAGGGGTGTAGGGGTGTAGAGGTGTAGGGGTGTAGAGGTGTAGGGGTGTAGAGGTGTAGGGGTGTAGAGATGTACGGGTGTAGAGGTGTAAGGTTGTAGGGGTGTAGGGGTGTAGAGATGTAGAGGTGTAGGGGTGTAGAGATGTAGGGGTGTAGAGATGTAGGGGTGTAGAGGTGTAGGGGTGTAGAGGTGTAGGGGTTTAGAGATGTACGGGTGTAGAGGTGTAAGGTTGTAGGGGTGTAGAGGTTTAGAGGTGTAGGGGTGTATGTTGGTTCAAAATTCAAAATTCAAAATTAAAGTGGAAAACCACACTACAGGCTGATCCAACGTTGATGTAATGTCCTTAAAACAAGTCAAAATGAGGCTCAGTAGTGTGTGTGGCCTCCACGTGCCTGTATGACCTCCCTACAATGCCTGGGCATGCTCCTGATGAGGTGGCGGATGGTCTCCTGAGGGATCTCCTCCCAGACCTGGACTAAAGCATCCGCCAACTCCACAGTCTGTGGTGGATGGAGCGAGACATGATGTCCCAGATGTGCTCAATTGGATTCAGGTCTGGGGAACGGGCGGGCCAGTCCATAGCATCAATGCCTTCCTCGTGTAGGAACTGCTGACACACTCCAGCCGCATGAGGTCTAGCATTGTCTTGCATTAAGAGGAACCCAGGGCCAACCGCACCAGCATATGGTCTCACAAGTCAGGCTACCTCTGGCGAGCACATGGAGCTGTGCGGCCCCCCAAAGAAATGCCACCCCACACCGTGACTGACCCACCGCCAAACCGGTCATGCTGGAGGATGTTGCAGGCAGCAGAACGTTCTCCATGGCGTCTCCAGACTCTGTCACGTCTGTCACATGTGCTCAGTGTGAACCTGCTTTCATCTGTGAAGAGCACAGGGCGCCAGTGGCGAATTTGCCAATCTTGGTGTTCTCTGGCAAATGCCAAACGTCCTGCACGGTGTTGGGCTGTAAGCACAACCCCCACCTGTGGACGTCGGGCCCTCATACCACGCTCATGGAGTCTGTTTCTGACCATTTGAGCAGACACATGCACATTTGTGGCCTGCTGGAGGTCATTTTGCAGGGCTCTGGCAGTGCTCCTCCTTGCACAAAGGCGGAGGTAGCGGTCCTGCTGCTGGGTTGTTGCCCTCCTAAGGCCTCCTCCACGTATCCTGATGTACTGGCCTGTCTCCTGGTAGCGCCTCCATGCTAATTCAAGTTTTACTCCATACATTTTCACAGACACCCAAAAGTACTTGTTACATTTTGACAGGAAAATGGTCCAATTCACTTATCAAGAGAACATCCCTGGTCATCCCTACTGCCTCTGATCTGAAGTACTCACTAAAAGCTGTCATCAAGGCAAAGGGTGGCTCTTTGAAGAATCTCAAATATAAAATATATTGTGATTTGTTTAACACTTGTTTTGGTTACTACATGATTCCATATGTGTTATTTCATAATTTTGATGTCTTCACTATTATTCTACAATGTAGAAAATAGTTAATTTTTTTAAAAACTGTATAGCGGTACTGTATAGCCTGCTAATATATGTGTGGAATAATTGTAGATTTCGAATGGCCCACAAAAAAAGACATGTTCTCTGTAGCCTGCAGTGGAATAGTGAATGGAGGAAGCGGTTCCTGCCGCTACTTTTTTAATATGCCAGGCAGGCTACTCCATTTCTGAAGTGGATGACTGTGTTTAATATTAAGGATATACCACAGGAGATAGCTGGGATCCTCTTGTAGCCTTTTCCTGCAGTCAAATGACCAAACCGCCATCTATTGGCCTAATGGATTGGAGTGTTATTAATATTTATTTATAATTTCATAATTACTAAACATAATTTTTTTTAAATCCGCTGAAAATCCGGTTTGGTTACATTTCAGTCTTCTGTGACGTACAGTATATAAAATGAAATGTTGGGATGCAAACTCTAAATGTAAACCATATCAACTGTTTTTCTGACATGGTTCAGGTGCCTTCTTTTCTCAAGCCATAACCATGTGGGTGAGGTGTATACATTTGTTTCAAAGTACATTTGTTTAAAGGCTACTAATAAACGCTCTGAGTGACCCTGATTTGCCCCACTACAGTAAAAGGTTCAACAGTTGCCAGTCAAAACTCTGTTTTCACACGTGATTACAATGACTGGGCTTATAAGAACACAATTACAATGACTGGGCTTATAAGAACACATTTCACTAAAGTTGAGAAATAAGTATAGTAGGCCTAGTCTATAGAAAGATGATGGGATCATCCTGTTTTTAACAAGAGGTCATCAAAACTCTGTTTTCTCACGTAATTGCATAGCATAGCCAATAGAAATGTCTCATTACATGCCTCAAACATCTATGAGGAGCTGGCTCTCGCTCTGCAACAGGTGACCCTATTCCCCTCAAACTCTGAATGCCAGGGCTCTCATGAAGTGTTTGATTTTGATATCATTTGCAATGATGTCAGAGTGATTAGAGGGACAATAGAGCACTAAGGTCCCAGGCATTAGTGTCTGGCCTTTAAGCTATTTGGTGGGCTACTAATGACCATCAGAAGCATCAGAGCACAGTTTTGGAGAAGACTAGTTACCATGACTCCATTGTCACGTGGAATTCCACAGCGGTCAAGACACATGAATGCCGGTGTGGCAGTGTGTTGACAACCGATGTAGCGGCACTACGGTCACCGTGACAACCCTAGTCAAGTGCTAAATAAACTGTTGACCTAAACTCTGAAACCTATTCAATCATAGCTTGTATCCACGAATATAAAGATAGGCAGAGAATAGCACTCTTATTGTGCTGCTGAAAAGCAAACACACACACACACACACTGTGACTGTGACTGTGTGTGTGTGTGTGTGTGTGTGTGTGTGTGTGTGTGTGTGTGTGTGTGTGTGTGTGTGTGTGTGTGTGTGTGTGTGTGTGTGTGTGTGTGTGTGTGTGTGTGTGTGTGTGTGTGTGTGTGTGTGTCGCATAGGAGAGTTATGCAGCTGTAATAAAAGTAATTACAGTGATTAAAGCTTAATCCTACACTGTCACTCACTGTCCTCAAAGCCATCGCACGCACACACACACACACACACACACACACACAACCAGATGGGTCCTCCGTGCTTCATTATTCTCTGTATGAGAGGAAGGGTGTGTGTGTGTGTGTGTGTGTGTGTGTGTGTGTGTGTGTGTGTGTGTGTGTGTGTGTGTGTGTGTGTGTGTGTGTGTGTGTGTGTGTGCGTGTGTGCGTGCGTGTGTGCGTGTGTGTGTGTGTGTGTGTGTGCGTGCGTGCGTGTGTGCGTGTGTGCGTGTGTTTAACAACCCTCATGAAAAAGTACAACTGAATTACTACACAAAGCCTTTCCACAGGAGGATGGTGGCACCTTAATTGGGGAGAACTGGCTAGTGGTAATATCTGGAGTGGAATTGGTAGAATGCTATCAAACACATCAAACACATGGATTCCATGCTGATGCCATTCCATTTGCTCCGTTCCTGCCAGTGCACACACTTAGTGTTGTGAATTCTGTGATGAATGTATTGTAATGTTTTTAAATTGTATTACTGCCTTAATTTTGCTGGAACCCATTAGCTGCTGCCTAGTGAGCAGCTAATGGGGATCCATAATAAATACAATACCAATACATAGTAACTACTGCACTTTCAGGTCCTATTCGTGCAGTAGTTTCCACGTAGAGAATTGTAGGGATTGTGAAGTTTAAGCAATAATTAATGTCTGTAAATTTAACCTCTACGGGATTGGTGTCCATAAACCGGGAAAGTTGTTGCTGAATATACAATGATGTGACAAAAAACTTTCCGGGTCATATCTGATATGGGCAGAAAGCTTCAATTCATGTTAATCTTAAACTACTGCACTGTCCAATTTACAGTAGCTATTACAGTGAAATAATACCATGCTATTGTTTGAGGATAACATAGAATTCTATTGTTTGAGGATAACATAGAATTCTATTGTTTGAGGATAACATAGAATTCTATTGTTTGAGGATGACATAGAATTCTAGTGTTTGAGGATAACATAGAATTCTAGTGTTTGAGGATAACATAGAATTCTAGTGTTTGAGGATAACATACAATTCTAGTGTTTGAGGATAACATACAATTCTAGTGTTTGAGGATAACATACAATTCTAGTGTTTGAGGATAACATACAATTCTAGTGTTTGATACATTCACCTCTGAAGGTAAATAATTTACTTACATTCAGTAATCTTGCTCTGATGTGTCATCCTGTGTGTCCTGAGTGTCCCAGAGATAAAATGTAGTGTAATTTTGTTTGAAAAAAATACATTTTTTTTTTAAATGTAGGAACTGGGTTGTACAGTTTGACCCCACTGCTGTCTCTGACTCCACACCCACCCCACCCGGCCATCTAGATGTGTGAAGGTTAGTGTCTTTTCTGTAAGGAAGCTAATGATCCATCATGTATGACAATCATGGGAGTGTGTAAACTTAAATGTTTATTTACCATAGCCTTTTTGTATGTTCTCTATAGTTATGTACTTGTATCTGGGAAAACTCCTGTCAGACTTTATACAAAATATTGTGTAGTGAGGTAATTCTTCACTGGATCGGTCTGAAACTTCACACACACACTGCTGCCATCTTTTGGGCATTAGCTAAATTACACCTAGGATCTTATCTCAATGTATGGCATTTCTCTTGCATTTCAAAGATGATGGAAAAAAACATTTTTGTTTTTGAAAATGCATGTTTTCGTCTTTGTATTAACTTTTACCAGATCTAATGTGTTAAATTCTCCTACATTAATTTCACATTTCCACAAACTTCAAGTGTTTCGTTTCAAATGGCATATCCTTGCTTTTGGAATTATTTTGGAAATGCATTCCAGGTGACTACCTCATGAAGCTGGTTGAGAGAATGCTAAGTGTGCAAAGCTGTTATCAAGACAAAGGGTGGCTACTTTGAAGAATATAAAATATAAAATCTATATATTATTTTACCTTTATTTAACCAGGTAAGCCAGTTGAGAACAAGTTCTCATTTACAACTGCGACCTGGCCAAGATAAAGCAACAAAAACAACAACACAGAGTTACACATAAACAAACGTACAGCCAATAACACAAAAGAAAAGAAAAATCAAAAAATCTATGTACAGTGTGTGCAAATGTAGAAGAGTAGAGAGGTAGGCAATAAATAGTCCATAGAGGCACAAATAATTACAATGTAGCATTAATACTGGAGGGATAGATGTGCAGATGATGATGTGCAAGTAGAGATACTGGGGGGCAAAAGAACAAGAGGGTAAATAATCATATGGGGATGAGGTAGTCGGGGGTGCTATTTACAGATGGGCTGTGTACAGGTACAGTGATCGGTAAGCTGCTCTGACTGCTGATGCTTAAAGTTAGAGAGGGAGATATAAGACTCCAGCTTCAGAGATTTCAATGGCAGCAAAGAACTGGAAGGAAAGGTGGCCAAAGGAAGTGTTGGCTTTGGGGATGACCAGTGCAATATACCTGCTGGAGCGCGTGCCACGGGTGGATGTTACCATGGTGACCAGTGAGCCGAGACAAGGCAGGGCTCCACCTAGCAAAGACAAATAGATGACCTGGAGCCAGTGAGCTCGGCGACAGATATGCAGCAAGGGCTAGCCAACGAGAGCATACAGGTCGCAGTGGTGGGTAGTATATGGGTGCTTTGGTGATAAAACGGATGGCTCTGTGATAGACTGTATCCAGTCTGCTGAGCAGAGTGCCGAGGAACCATTCTGTAAATGACATCGCTGGAGTCAAGGATCGGTAGGATAGTCAGTTTTACGAGGGTATGCTTGGCGGCATGAGTGAAGGAAGCTTTGTTGCGAAACAGGAAGCACACCAGATTAAATTTCTGGTTGGAGATGCTTAATGTGAGTCTGGAAGGAGAGTCCACAGTCCAACCAGACACCAAGACGTGTAGTTGTCCACATATTCTAGGTCAGAACCTAGAATATGTGAGATTTTGATTTGTTTAACACTTTTTTGTTTACTTCACGATTCCATATGTGTTATTTCATAGTGTTGATGTCTTCACTATTATTATAAAATGTCGAACATAGTAAAAATAAAGAAAAAACATTGAATGAGTAGGTGTGTCCCACCTTTGACTGGTACTGTATATTGTGAGTAGTCAGGTAGTTTTAGAGTTAGACCTAATTCCTCACTATCTCATCACATTTCCTCAGTTCTCTGTGCCCTTCCTGTATCAGCAAGGAGAAAGAGGGAAAGAAAAAGAGAGCGAAAGAGAGACAAAGGTGGTGTGAGCGAGAGAGAGATAGAGAAATATATACATTGAGAGAAGGTCTGCATTCTGTAAGACTGTTTTTGAGATGAGAAGGTCTGCATTCTGTGAGACTGTCTTTGAGAGGAGATGGCCTACATTCTGTGAGACTGTCTTTGAGAGGAGATGGCCTACATACTGTGAGACTGTCTTTGAGAGGAGATGGCCTACGTACTGTGAGACTGTCTTTGAGAGGAGATGGCCTACATTCTGTCAGACTGTTTTTTTAGAGAAGAAGGCCTATATTCTGTGAGACTGTCTTTGAGTGGAGAAGGCCTATATTCTGTGAGACTGTCTTTGAGGGGAGATGGCCTACATTCTGTGAGACTGTCTTTGAGAGGAGAAGGCCAACATTCTGTGAGACTGTCTTTGAGGGGAGAAGGCCTACATTCTGTGAGACTGTCTTTAAGAGGAGAAGGCCAACATTCTGTGAGACTGTCTTTGAGGGGAGAATGCCAACATTCTGTGAGACTCTCTTTGAGGGGAGATGGCCTACATTCTGTGAGACTCTCTTTTAGAGGAGAAGGCCTACATTCTGTGAGACTGTCTTTAAGAGGAGAAGGCCAACATTCTGTGAGACTGTCTTTGAGGGGAGAATGCCAACATTCTGTGAGACTCTCTTTGAGGGGAGATGGCCTACATTCTGTGAGACTCTCTTTTAGAGGAGAAGGCCTACATTCTGTGAGACTGTCTTTAAGAGGAGAAGGCCAACATTCTGTGAGACTGTCTTTGAGGGGAGAATGCCAACATTCTGTGAGACTCTCTTTGAGTGGAGAAGGCCTACATTCTGTGAGACTCTCTTTGAGTGGAGAATGAAGATTCATTAAATGAGGTTAACAATAGTGTAATTGAGCAGGAATCCCAGCGGACCTGTGGGCCATTTGAGAATGAAATAAATTAAACGTTAAACTTCAAACTCCTCCTTTCAGCAGCCATGTAGTTTACACCATCTCTGAGAAACAGATAGACAGCAACATTTCCCACACACAGACCAGGGTTCCAGACTGAACTATGACAGAGAGATTCCTTACCTTTACACACACACACTCTCACCTTTAACTGACCTCATTCATCTTAAAGCTTTTCTTTAACTTTTAGCCTTTTAAATATATATATTTTTTAAAGGAATCTATTTGCTTTTAGACAGAGTTCTAGTTACACAGAGTTCTTGTTAGGCTGTTCTTGTTAGGCAGAGATCTTGTTAGACAGAGTTCTTGTTAGGCAGAGTTCTTGTTAGGCAGAGTTCTTGTTAGACAGAGTTCTTGTTAGGCAGAGTTCTTGTTAGACAGAGTTCTTGTTAGACAGAGTTCTTGTTAGGCAGAGATCTTGTTAGACAGAGTTCTTGTTAGACAGAGTTCTTGTTAGGCAGAGATCTTGTTAGGCAGAGTTCTTGTTAGACAGAGTTCTTGTTAGACAGAGTTCTTGTTAGACAGAGTTCTTGTTAGGCAGAGTTCTTGTTAGGCAGAGTTCTTGTTAGACAGAGTTCTTGTTAGACAGAGTTCTTGTTAGGCAGAGTTCTTGTTAGGCAGAGTTCTTGTTAGGCAGAGTTCTTGTTAGACAGAGTTCTTGTTAGACAGAGTTCTTGTTAGACAGAGTTCTTGTTAGGCAGAGTTCTTGTTAGGCAGAGCTCTTGTTAGACAGAGTTCTAGTTAGACAGAGTTCTTGTTAGACAGAGTTATTGTTAGACAGAGTTCTAGTTAGACAGAGTTCTTGTTAGACAGAGTTCTTGTTAAACAGAGTTCTTGTTAGACATATAGTTCTAGTTAGACAGAGTTCTTGTAGACTGTTCTTGTTAGACAGTTCTTGTTAGACAGAGTTCTTGTTAGACAGAGTTCTTGTTAGACATAGTTCTTGTTACACAGAGTTCTTGTTAGACAGAGTTCTTGATATACAGAGTTCTTGTTATACAGACTTCTTGTTAGACATAGTTATTGATATTACATAGTTCTTGTTAGACAGAGTTCTTGTTAGACATAGTTCTTGTTAGACAGAGTTCTTGATAGACAGAGTTCTTGTTAGACAGTTCTTGTTAGACAGAGTTCTAGTTAGACAGAGTTCTAGTTAGACAGAGTTCTTGTTAGACAATTCTTGTTAGACATAGTTCTTGTTAGACAGTTCTTGTTAGACAGTTCTTGTTAGACATAGTTCTTGTTAGATTGTTCTTGTTAGATTGTTCTTGTTAGACTGTTCTTGTTAGACTGTTCTTGTTAGACAGTTCTTGTTAGACAGTTCTTGTTAGACAGTTCTTGTTAGACAGAGTTCTTGTTAGACATAGTTCTTGTTAGACAGAGTTCTAGTTAGACAGAGTTCTTGTTTGACAGTTCTTGTTAGACATAGTTATTGATATTACACAGTTCTTGTTAGACAGTTCTTGTTAGACTGTTCTTGTTAGACAGAGTTCTTGTTAGACATAGTTATTGATATTACATAGTTCTTGTTAGACAGAGTTCTAGTTAGACAGAGTTCTTGTTAGACAGAGTTATTTTTAGACTGTTCTTGTTAGACAGAGTTCTTGTTAGACCGAGTTCTTGTTAGACAGAGTTCTTGTTAGACAGAGTTCTAGTTAGACAGAGTTCTTGATAGACAGAGTTCTAGTTAGACATAGTTCTTGTTAGACAGAGTTCTTGTTAGACACAGTTCTTGTTAGACAGAGTTCTTGATAGACATAGTTCTTGTTAGACAGAGTTCTAGTTAGACAGAGTTCTTGATAGACAGAGTTCTAGTTAGACAGAGTTCTTGATAGACAGAGTTCTAGTTAGACAGAGTTCTTGATAGACAGAGTTCTTGATAGACATAGTTCTTGTTAGACAGAGTTCTTGTTAGACAGAGTTCTAGTTAGACAGAGTTCTAGTTAGACAGAGTTCTTGTTAGACGGAGTTCTAGTTAGAGTTCTTGTTAGACATTTCTTGATAGACTGTTCTTGTTAGACAGAGATATTGTTAGACTGTACATGCTACACAGAGATCTTGTTAGACAGAAATATAGTAATACAGTTCTTAATCGAGTTCTTGATGAGAAAGAGTTCTTGTTAGACAAAGTTCTTGCTGACCCTCAACATGAGGGCCCCTCAGGGGTGTGTACTTAGTCTCCTCCTGTACATCCTGTTCAACCACGACTGCTTGGCCGCGCACGACTCCAAAACCATCATTAAGTTTGCAGACAAAACAACGGCGGTAGGCCTGATCACAGATGACGATGAGGCAGCCTATAGGGAGGTCAGAGACCTGGCAACCTCTCCCTCAACATCAGCAGGACAAAGGAGCTGATCGTGGACTATAGGAAATGGAGGGCCCAGAACCCCCCCATTCACATTGACGGAGCTGTAGTGGAGCTGGTCGAGGGCTTCAAGTTCCTCGGTGTCCACTTCACTAAGGACCTATCATGGTCCAAACACACCAACACAGTCATGAAGAGGGCACGACAATACCTCTTCCCTCTCAGGAGCCTGAAAATATTTGGCATGGGCCTTCAGATCCTCAGAAAGTTCTACATCTGCACCTATGAGAGCATATTGACTAGCTGCATCACTGCTTGGTATGGCAAATGCTTGGCATTGACAGTAAGGTGCTACAGAGGGTAGTGCGCACTGCCGATGTGAGTCTCATGGACGTTACCCTGGCATCTGAGCTGGGCATCCCCACTCAACCCCTCTCCATTCCCATGGGTAGTAGAGCGCTGGACGGGCGCTCTATAGGCCGGGTCACCCACCAGACCACCCCCGTCAACCTAAGAGTTTCGGGGAAACACGGCGAGACGATCCAATTCCTGCTGGTTGAGTCTCTGCCGGTTCCTGTGGTATTGAGATTCTCTTGGCTCCAGCGATACAATCCCTCCATTGACTGGGTTACTGGTGCCACCGTGGGCAGGAGCCCGTCCTGCCACACTCATTGCTTGAAGTCAGCGCTGCCTGCCCTGGGACATCTTCCCGGGGGCTTGGAAATTGCCCCGGACCTCTCCGCAAGCTCCACAGAGTACCAGGACCTCCGGGAGGGGTTCAGTATGGCCCGGGCCGCTTCGCTTCCGCAGCACCGACCGGTATCCAAGAAGGTTAAGCCTGAGGCGCTGGCACACCGCTTTAGTGCCATGGCTACACCCCCGGAAGCCGAGACCTTTCCCCCCCACTCTGCTGTTTCGTCCTCTGTTGCCCCGTAACCGACATATTTTTCCTACCTTTTCTGTGCTTGTCTCCACCCCTTTCCAGGTGTCGCCCATCTTCTCCACTTATCCCCTTTAGCATTTATGACTGTGTTTTCTGTCTGTCGTTGCCAGTTCGTCTTGTTTGTCAAGTCAACCAGCATTTTGTCTCAGCTCCTGCGAATCTTCAGTCTCTCTTTTCCTCGCTCTCCTGGTTTGGACCATTGCCTGTCCTGACTCTGAGCCCGCCTGCCTGCCTGACCTCTCTGCCTGCCCCTGCCCCTGACCCTGAGCCTGCCTGCCGTCTTGTGCCTTTGCCCTTACTCTGGATTACCAACCTCTACCTGAACTGACCCTGAGCCTGCCTGCCGCCCTGTGCATTTGCCACTACTCTGGATTATCGACCCCTGCCTGCCTTGACCTGTCATTTGCCTGCCCCTGTTGCTGTAATAAACATTGTTCCTTCAACACAGTCTGCATTTGGGTCTTACCTGAAACATGACACCCAGACTGTTTGCATTGCCCCCACCACCACTCTTTTACGCTGCTGCTGCTCTCTGTTATATAATCTATGCATGATCACTTTAATAACTCTACCTGCATGTACATATTACCTCTATTACCTCAACTAACTGGTGCCCCGCACATTGACTCTGTAGCAGTACTACCTGTATATAGCCTCCACATTGACTCTGTAGCAGTACTACCTGTATATAGCCTCCACATTGACTCTGTACCAGTACTACCTGTATATAGCCTCCACATTGACTCTGTAGCAGTACTACCTGTATATAGCCTCCACATTGACTCTGTAGCAGTACCACCTGTATATAGCCTCCACATTGACTCTGTACCAGTACTACCTGTATATAGCCTCCACATTGACTCTGTAGCAGTACTACCTGTATATAGCCTCCACATTGACTCTGTAGCAGTACTACCTGTATATAGCCTCCACATTGACTCTGTAGCAGTACTACCTGTATATAGCCTTCACATTGACTCTGTAGCAGTACTACCATACGTATAGCCTCCACATTGACTCTGTAGCAGTACTACCTGTATATAGCCTTCACATTGACTCTGTAGCAGTACTACCTGTATATAGCCTCCACATTGACTCTGTAGTAGTACTACTTACTGTATATAGCCTCCACATTGACTCTGTAGCAGTACCACCTGTATATAGCCTCCACATTGACTCTGTACCAGTACTACCTGTATATAGCCTCCACATTGACTCTGTAGCAGTACCACCTGTATATAGCCTCCACATTGACTCTGTACCAGTACTACCTGTA